>NW_021231415.1:8985-38843 GCF_002162155.2 Triticum dicoccoides | reverse complement strand
CGTCCCGCCTAACCCTGTAGCGTTTGACCACGGGATCTACCCCTTTGACTTTGCACGGACGGGCTTTGACCAGTGGACCTCCCCACCCGGTTGTATTAGGTCAGCCCATAGGAACACTTTGGAGCAACATCTGGGGCAGACCCACAGCAAGATCCCCTCCGTGTAGACCCCACGCGTCCGTTTCCCCCCTCTAGGTGCCGGCGGCAGCGCCGTCCGTGAGGGGGGCACACCCCGGACACGCGTGCCGGGCGTTTGCAACCGCGACAACACTTCCAGACTTGTGAGAGGCCGCCAGCGCAAGATTTGGTGGCATGCTAGCCCCCGGAGGCCGCCGGCCACAGCCGTAGACGCGCGAAGGGTAATCCGCGTGGAGGGAATTTTTCGGATACTTCTCCATCACCAAAAATTATGAAAAAATATCAACGTTCCTATAGCACATGTGCCACGTCGTGCAAAAAAAATCATGATTTTATCGTGCTCCGAGTATTTAGTAATATTGACGCCGCATCGTTACCGCAGAACGTCTACTACCGTGTCATCACCGTCCGTGAGGGGGGCCACGCCCCGGAGACGCGTCCCGCCTCTTCGGACATGCCACCACACCACCCCGCATGTATAAGGGCCCGGTGCGACGCTCCGGTGGCATTGCTACCCTCAGTGCCCCCGTCCTGCCTAACCCTGTCGCGTTTGACCACGGGATCTACCCCTTTGACTTTGCACGGACGGGCTTTGACCAATGGACCTCCCCACCCGGTTGTGTCAGGTCAGCCCATAGGAACACTTTGGAGCAACATCCGGGGAAGTCCCACAGCAAGATCCCCTCCGTGTAGACCCCACGCGTCCGTTTCCCCCCTCCAGGTGCCGGCGGCAGCGCCGTTCGTGAGGGGGGCACACCCCGAACACGCGTGCCGGGCGTTTGCAACCGCAACAACATTTCTAGACTTGTGAGAGGCCGCCGGCGCAAGATTTGGCAGCATGCTAGCCCCCGGAGGCCGCCGGCCACAGCCGTAGACGCGCGAAGGGCAATCCGCGTAGAGGGAATTTTTCGGATACTTCTCCATCACCAAAAATTATGAAAAAATACCATCTTTCCTATAACACATGTGCCTACGTCGTGCAAAAAAAATCATGATTTTATCGCGCTCCGAGTACTTAGTAATATTGACGCCGCATCGTTACCGCAGAACGTCTACTACCGTGTCATCGCCGTCCGTGAGGGGGGCCACGCCCCGGAGACGTATCCCGCCTCTTCGGACATGCCACCACACCACCCCGCATGTATGAGGGGCCGGTGCAACGCTCCGGTGGCATTGCTACCCCCCAGTGCCCTCGTCCCGCCTAACCCTGTAGCGTTTGACCACGGGATCTACCCCTTTGACTTTGCACGGACGGGCTTTGACCAGTGGACCTCCCCACCCGGTTGTGTTAGGTCAGCCCATAGGAACACTTTGGAGCAACATCCGGGGCAGACCCACAGCAAGATCCCCTCCGTGTAGACCCCACGCGTCCGTTTCCCCCCTCCAGGTGCCGGCGGCAGCGCCGTCCGTGAGGGGGGCACACCCCGGACACGCGTGCCGGGCGTTTGCAACCGGGACAACACTTCCAGACTTGTGAGAGGCCGCCGGCGCAAGATTTGGCGGCATGCTAGCCCCCGGAGGCCGCCGGCGACAGCCGTCGACGCGCGAAGGGCAATCCGCGTAGAGGGAATTTTTCGGATACTTCTCCATCACCAAAAATTATGAAAAAATACCATCGTTCCTATAGCACATGTGCCCACGTCGTGCAAAAAAATCATGATTTTATCGCGCTCCGAGTATTTAGTAATATTGACGCCGCATCGTTACCACAGAACGACTACTACCGTGTCATCGCCGTCCGTGAGGGGGGCCACGCCCCGGAGACGCGTCCCGCCTCTTCGGACATACGACCACACCACTCCGCATGTATGAGGGGCCGGTGCGACGCTCCGGTGGCATTGCTACCCCCCAGTGCCCCCGTCCCGCCTAACCCTGTAGTGTTTGACCACGGGATCTACCCCTTTGACTTTGCACGGACGGGCTTTGACCAGTGGACCTCCCCACTCGGTTGTGTTAGGTCAGCCCATAGGAACACATTGGAGCAACATCCGGGGAAGACCCACAGCAAGATCCCCTCCGTGTAGACCCCACACGTCCGTTTCCCCCCTCAAGGTGCCGGTGGCAGCGCCGTTCGTGAGGGGGGCACACCCCAGACACGCGTGCCGGGCGTTTGCAACCGCGACAACACTTCCAGACTTGTGAGAGGCCGCCGGCGCAAGATTTGGCGGCATGCTAGCCCCCGGAGGCCGCCGGCCACAGCCGTAGACGCGCGAAGGGCAATCCGCGTAGAGGGAATTTTTCGGATACTTCTCCATCACCAAAAATTATGAAAAAATACCATCATTCCTATAGCACATGTGCCCACGTCGTGCAAAAAAATCATGATTTTATCGCGCCCCGAGTATTTAGTAATATTGACGCCGAATCGTTACCACAGAACGTCTACTACCGTGTCATCGCCGTCCGTGAGGGGGGCCACGCCCCGGAGATGCGTCCCGCCTCTTCGGACATGCCACCACACCACCCCGCATGTATGAGGGCCCGGTGCGACGCTCCGGTGGCATTGCTACCCCCCAGTGCCCCCGTCCCACCTAACCGTGTAGCGTTTGACCACGGGATCTACCCCTTTGACTTTGCACGGACGGGCTTTGACCAATGGAACTCCCCACCCGGTTGTGTTAGGTCAGCCCATAGGAACACTTTGGAGCAACATCCGGGGAAGACCCACAGCAAGATCCCCTCCGTGTAGACCCCACGCGTCCGTTTCCCCACTCCAGGTGCCGGCGGCAGCGCCGTTCGTGAGGGGGGCACACCCCGGACACGCGTGCCGGGCGTTTGCAACCGCGACAACACTTCCAGACTTGTGAGAGGCCGCCGGTGCAAGATTTGGCGGCATGCTAGCCCCCGGAGGCCGCTGGCCACAGCCGTAGACGCGCGAAGGGCAATCCGCGTAGAGGGAATTTTTCGGATACTTCTCCATCACCAAAAGTTATGAAAAAATACCATCGTTCCTATAGCACATGTGCCCACGTCGTGCAAAAAAATCATGATTTTATCGCGCTCCGAGTATTTAGTAATATTGACGCCGCATCGTTACCACAGAACGTCTACTACCGTGTCATCGCCGTCCGTGAGGGGGGACACGCCCCGGAGACGCGTCCCGCCTGTTCGGACATGCCACCACACCACACCGCATGTATGAGGGCCCGGTGCGACGCTTCGGTGCCATTGCTACCCCCAGTGCCCCCGTCCCGCCTAACCCTGTAGCGTTTGACCACGGGATCTACCCCTTTGACTTTGCACGGACGGGCTTTGACCAATGGACCTCCCCAGCCGGTTGTGTTAGGTCAGCCCATAGGAACACTTTGGAGCAACATCCGGGGAAGTCCCACAGCAAGATCCCCTCCGTGTAGACCCCACGCGTCTGTTTCCCCCCTCCAGGTGCTGGCGGCAGCGCCGTTCGTGAGGGGGGCACACCCCGGACACGCGTGCCGGGCGTTTGCAACCGCGACAACACTTCCAGACTTGTGAGAGGCCGCCGGCGCAAGATTTGGCGGCATGCTAGCCCCTGGAGGCCGCCGGCCACAGCCGTAGACGTGCGAAGGGCAATCCGCGTAGAGGGAATTTTTCGGATACTTCTCCATCATCAAAAATTATGAAAAAATACCATCGTTCCTATAGCACATGTGCCCACGGCGTGCAAAAAAAAATCATGATTTTATCGCGCTCCGAGTATTTAGTAATATTGACGCCGCATCGTTACCGCAGAACGACTACTACCGTGTCATCGCCGTCCGTGAGGGGGGCCACGCCCCGGAGACGCGTCCCGCCTCTTCGGACATGCCACCACACCACCCCGCATGTATGAGGGCCCGGTGCGATGCTCCGGTGGCATTGCTACCCCCCCTAGTGCCCTCGTCCCGCCTAACCCTGTAGCGTTTGACCACAGGATCTACCCCTTTGACTTTGAACGGACGGGCTTTGACCAGTGGACCTCCCCACCCGGTTGTGTTAGGTCAGCCCATAGGAACACATTGGAGCAACATCCGGGGAAGACCCACAGCAAGATCCCCTCCGTGTAGACCCCACGCGTCCGTTTCCCCCCTCCAGGTGCCGGCGGCAGCGCCGTTCGTGAGGAGGGCACACCCCGGACACGCGTGCCGGGCGTTTGCAACCGCGACAACACTTCCAGACTTGTGAGAGGCCGCCGACGCAAGATTTGGCGGCATGCTAGCCCCCGGAGGTCGCCGGCCACAGCCGTAGACGCGCGAAGGGCAATCCGCGTAGAGGGAATTTTTTGGATACTTCTCCATCATCAAAAATTATGAAAAAATACCATCGTTCCTATAGCACATGTGCCCACGGCGTGCAAAAAAAATCATGATTTTATCGCGCTCCGAGTATTTAGTAATATTGACGCCGCATCGTTACCGCAGAACGTCTACTACCGTGTCATCGCCGTCCGTGAGGGGGGCCACGCCCCGGAGACGCGTCCCGCCTCTTCGGACATGCCACCACACCACCCCGCATGTATGAGGGCCCGGTGCGACGCTTCGGTGGCATTGCTCCCCCCCAGTGCCCTCGTCCCGCCTAACCCTGTAGCGTTTGACCACAGGATCTACCCCTTTGACTTTGCACGGACGGGCTTGGACCAGTGGACCTCCCCACCCGGTTGTGTTAGGTCAGCCCATAGGAACACTTTGGAGCAACATCCGGGGCAGACCCACAGCAAGATCCCCTCCGTGTAGACCCCACGCGTCCGTTTCCCCCCTCCAGGTGCCGGCGGCAGCGCCGTCCGTGAGGGGGGCACACCCCGGACACGTGTGCCGGGCGTTTGCAACCGCGACAACACTTCCAGACTTGTGAGAGGCCGCCAACGCAAGATTTGGCGGCATGCTAGCCCCCGGAGGCCGCCGGCCACAGCCGTAGACGCGCGAAGGGCAATCCGCGTGGAGGGAATTTTTCGGATACTTCTCCATCACCAAAAATTATGAAAAAATACCATCGTTCCTATAGCACATGTGCCCACGTCGTGCAAAAAAAATCATGATTTTATCGCGCTCCGAGTATTTAGTAATATTGACGCCGCATCGTTACCACAGAACGTCTACTACCGTGTCATCGCCGTCCGTGAGGGGGGCCACGCCCTGGAGACGCGTCCCGCCTCTTCGGACATGCCACCACACCACCCCGCATGTATGAGGGCCCGGTGCGATGCTCCGGCGGCATTGCTACCCCCCCAACCCCGCTAGTGCCCCCGTCCCGCCTATCCCTGTAGCGTTTGACCACGGGACCTACCCCTTTGACTTTGCACGGACGGGCTTTGACCAGTGGACCTCCCCACCCGGTTGTGTGAGGTCAGCCCATAGGAACACATTGGAGCAACATCCGGGGAAGACCCACAGCAAGATCCCCTCCGTGTAGACCCCACGCGTCCGTTTCCCCCCTCCAGGTGCCGGCGGCAGCGCCGTTCGTGAGGGGGGCACACCCCGGACACGCGTGCCGGGCGTTTGCAACCGCGACAACACTTCCAGACTTGTGAGAGGCCGTCGGCGCAAGATTTGGCGGCATGCTAGCCCCCGGAGGCCGCCGGCCACAGCCATAGACGCGCGAAGGGCAATCCGCGTAGAGGGAATTTTTCGGATACTTCTCCATCACCCAAAATTATGAAAAAATACCATCGTTCCCATAGCACATGTGCCCACGTCGTGCAAAAAAAATTATGATTTTATTGCGCTCCGAGTATTTAGTAATATTGACGCCGCATCGTTACCACAGAACGTCTACTACCGTGTCATCGCCGTCCGTGAGGGGGGCCACGCCCTGGAGACGCGTCCCGCCTCCTCTTCGGACATGCCACCACACCACCCCGCATGTATGAGGGCCCGGTGCGACGCTCCGGTTGCATTGCTACCCCCCCCCCAGTGCCCCCGTCCCGCCTAACCCTGTAGCGTTTGACCACGGGATCTCCCCCTTTGACTTTGCACGGACGGGCTTTGACCAGTGGACCTCCCCACCTAGTTGTGTTAGGTCAGCCCATAGGAACACATTGGAGCAACATCCAGGGAAGACCCACAGCAAGATCCCCTCCGTGTAGACCCCACGCGTCTGTTTCCCCCTCCAGGTGCCGGCGGCAGCGCCGTATGTGAGGGGGGCACACCCCGGACACGCGTGCCGGGCGTTTGAAGCCGCGACAACACTTCCAGACTTGTGAGAGGCCGCTGGCGCAAGATTTGGCGGCATGCTAGCCCCCGGAGGCAGCCGGCCACAGCCATAGGCGCGCGAAGGGCAATCCGCGTAGAGGGAATTTTTCGGATACTTCTCCATCACCAAAAATTATGAAAAAATACCATCATTCCTATAACACATGTCCGACGTCGTGCAAAAAAAATCATGATTTTATCGCGCTCCGAGTATTTAGTAATATTGACGCCGCATGGTTACCACAGAACGTCTACTACCGTGTCATCGCCGTGCGTGAGGGGGGCCACGCCCCGGAGACGCGTCCCGCCTCTTCGGAATGCCACCACACCACCCCGCATGTATGAGGTCCCGGTGCGACGCTCCGGTGGCATTGCTACCCCCGAGTGCCCCCGTCCCGCCTAACCCTGTAGCGTTTGACCAGGGGATCTACCTCTTTGACTTTGCACGGACGGGCTTTGACCAATGGACCTCCCCACCCGGTTGTGTTAGGTCAGCCCATCGGAACACTTTGGAGCAACATCCGGGAAGTCGCACAGCAAGATCCCCTCCGTGTTGGCCCCACGCGTCCGTTTCCCACCTCCAGGTGCCGGTGGCAGCGCCGTTCGTGAAGGGGGCACACCCCAGACACGCGTGCTGGGCGTTTGCAACCGCGACAACACTTCCAGACTTGTGAGAGGCCGCCGGCGCAAGATTTGGCGGCATGCTAGCCCCCGGAGGCCGCCGGCCACAGCCGTAGACGCGCGAAGGGCAATCCGCGTAGAGGGAATTTTTCGGATACTTCTCCATCACCATCGTTCCTATAGCACATGTGCCCACGTCGTGCAAAAAAATCATGATTTTATCGCGCTCCGAGTATTTAGTAATATTGACGCCGCATCGTTACCGCAGAACGTCTACTACCGTGTCATCGCCGTCCGTGAGGGGGGCCACGCCCCGGAGACGCGTCCCGCCTCTTCGGACATGCCACCACACCACCCCGCATGTATGAGGGCCCGGTGCGATGCTCCCGTAGCATTGATACCCCCCAGTGCCCCCGTCCCGCCTCTTCGGACATGCCACCTCCCCACCCGGTTGTGTTAGGTCAGCCCATAGGAACACATTGGAGCAACATCCGGGGAAGACCCACAGCAAGATCCCCTCCGTGTAGACCCCACGCGTCCGTTTCCCCCCTCCAGGTGCCGGCGGCAGCGCAGTTCGTGAGGGGGGCCACCCCGGACACGCGTGCCGGGCGTTTGCAACCGCAACAACACTTCCGGACTTGTGAGAGGCCGCCGGCGCAAGATTTGGTGGCATGCTAGCCCCCGGAGGCCGCCGGCCACAGCCATAGACGCGCGAAGGGCAAGCCGCGTAGAGGGAATTTTTCGGATACTTCTCCATCACCAAAAATTATGAAAAAAATACCATCGTTCCTATAGCACATGTGCCCACGTCGTGCAAAAAAATCATGATTTTATCGCGCTCCGAGTATTTAGTAATATTGACACCGCATCGCTACCGCAGAACGTCTACTACCGTGTCATCGCCGTCCGTGAGGGGGGCCACGCCCCGGAGACGCGTCCCCCCTCTTCGGACATGCCACCACACCACCCCGCATGTATGAGGGCCCGGTGCGACGCTCCGGTGGCATTGCTACCCCCAGTGCCCCCGTCCCGCCTAACCCTGTAGCGTTTGACCACGGGATCTACCCCTTTGACTTTGCACGGACGGGCTTTGACCAATGGACCTCCCCACCCGGTTGTGTTAGGTCAGCCCATAGGAACACTTTGGAACAACATTCGGGGAAGTCCCACAGCAAGATCCCCTCCGTGTAGACCCCACGCGTCCGTTTCCCCCCTCCAGGTGCCGACGGCAGCGCCGTTCGTGAGGGGGGCACACCCCGGACACGCGTGCCAGGCGTTTGCAACCGCGACAACACTTCCAGACTTGTGAGAGGCCGCCGGCGCAAGATTTGGCGGCATGCTAGCCCTCGGAGGCCGCCAGCCACTGCCGTAGACGCGCAAAGGGGAATCCGCGTAGAGGGAATTTTTCGGATACTTCTCCATCACCAAAAATTATGAAAAAATACCATCGTTCCTATAGCACATGTGCCACGTGGTGCAAAAAAATCATGATTTTATCGCGCTCCGAGTATTTAGTAATATTGACGCCGCATCGTTACCGCAGAACGTCTACTACCGTGTCATCGCCGTCCGTGAGGGGGGCCACGCCCCGGAGACGCGTCCCGCCTCTTCGGACATGCCACCACACCACTCCACATGTATGAGGGCCCGGTGCGACGCTCCGGTGGCATTGCTACCCCCAGTGCCCCCGTCTCGCCTAACCCTGTAGCGTTTGACCACAGGATCTACCCCTTTGACTTTGCACGGACGGGCTTTGACCAATGGACCTCCCAACCCGGTTGTGTTAGGTCAGCCCATAGGAACACATTGGAGCAACATCCGGGGAAGACCCACAGCAAGATCCCCTCCGTGTAGACCCCACGCGTCCGTTTCCCCCCTCCAGGTGCCGGCGGCAGCGCCGTTCGTGAGGGGGGCACACCCCGGACACGCGTGCCGGGCGTTTGCAACCGCGACAACACTTCTAGACTTGTGAGAGGCCGCCGGCGCAAGATTTGGCGGCATGCTAGCCCCCGGAGGCCGCCGGCCACAGCCATAGACGCGCGAAGGGCAATCCGCGTAGAGGGGATTTTTCGGATACTTCTCCATCACCAAAAATTATGAAAAAATACCATCGTTCCTATAGCACATGTGCCCACGTCGTGCAAAAAAATCATGATTTTATTGCGCTCCGAGTATTTAGTAATATTGACGCCCCATCGTTACCACAGAATGTCTACTACCGTGTCATCGCCGTCCGTGAGGGGGGCCACGCCCTGGAGACGCGTCCCGCCTCTTCGGACATGCCACCACACCACCCCGCATGTATGAGGGTCCGGTGCGATGCTCCGGTGGCATTGCTACCCCTCCCCCCCAGTGCCCCCGTCCCGCCTAACCCTATAGCGTTTGACCACGGGATCTACCCCTTTGACTTTGCACGGACGGGCTTTGACCAGTGGACCTCCCCACCTGGTTGTGTTAGGTCAGCCCATAGGAACACATTGGAGCAACATCCAGGGAAGACCCACAGCAAGATCCCCTCCGTGTAGACCCCACGCGTCTGTTTCCCCCTCCAGGTGCCGGCGGCAGCGCCGTTCGTGAGGGGGGCACACCCCGGACACGCGTGCCGGGCGTTTGAAGCCGCGACAACACTTCCAGCCTTGTGAGAGGCCGCTGGCGCAAGATTTGGCGGCATGCTAGCCCCCGGAGGCCGCCGGCCACAGCCATAGACGCGCGAAGGGCAATCCGCGTAGAGGGAATTTTTCGGATACTTCTCCATCACCAAAAATTATGAAAAAATACCATCGTTCCTATAACACATGTGCCGATGTCGTGCAAAAAAAAATCATGATTTTATCGCGCTCCGAGTATTTAGTAATATTGACGCCGTATCGTTACCATAGAACGTCTACTACCGTGTCATCGCCGTCCGTGAGGGGGGCCACGCCCCGGAGACGCGTCCCGCCTCTTTGGAATGCCACCACACCACCCCGCATGTATGAGGGCCGGTGCGACGCTCCGGTGGCATTGCTACCCCCCAGTGCCCCAGTCCCGCCTAACCCTGTAGCGTTTGACCACGAGATCTACCCCTTTGACTTTGCACGGACGGGCTTTGACCAATGGACCTCCCCACCCGGTTGTGTTAGGTCAGCCCATAGGAACACTTTGGAGCAACATCCGGGAAGTCCCACAGCAAGATCCCCTCCGTGTAGGCCCCACGCGTCCGTTTTCCCTCTCCAGGTGCCGGTGGCAGCGCCGTTCGTGAAGGGGGCACACCCCGGACACGCGTGCTGGGCGTTTGCAACCGCGACAACACTTCCAGACTTGTGAGAGGCTGCCGGCGCAAGATTTGGCGGCATGGTAGCCCCCGGAGGCCGCCGGCCACAGCCGTAGACGCGCGAAGGGCAATCCGCGTAGAGGGAATTTTTCGGATACTTCTCCATCACCAAAAATTATGAAAAAATACCATTGTTCCTATAGCACATGTGCCCACGTCGTGCAAAAAAATCATGATTTCATCGCGCTCCGAGTATTTAGTAATATTGACGCCGCATCGTTACCGCAGAACGTCTACTACCGTGTCATCGCCGTTCGTGAGGGGGGCCACGCCCCGGAGACGCGTCCCGCCTCTTCGGACATGCCACCACACCACCCCGCATGTATGAGGGCCCGGTGCGACGCTCCGGTGGCATTTATACCCCCAGTGCCCCCGTCTCGCCTAACCCTGTAGCGTTTGACCACGGGATCTACCCCTTTGACTTTGCACGGACGGGCTTTGACCAGTGGACCTCCCCACCTGGTTGTGTTAGGTCAGCCCATAGGGACACATTGGAGCAACATCCGGGGAAGACCCACAGCAAGATCCCCTCCGTGTAGACCTCACGCGTCCGTTTCCCCCTCCAGGTGCCGGCGGCAGTGCCGTTCGTGAGGGGGGCCACCCCGGACACGCGTGCCGGGCGTTTGCAACCGCAACAACACTTCCGGACTTGTGAGAGGCCGCCGGCGCAAGATTTGGCGGCATGCTAGCCCCCGAAGGCCGCCGGCCACAGCCGTAGATACGCGAAGGGCAATCCGCGTAGAGGGAATTTTTCGGATACTTCTCCATCACCAAAAATTATGAAAACATACCATCGTTCCTATAGCATATGTGCCACGTCGTGCAAAAAAAATCATGATTTTATCGCGCTCCGAGTATTTAGTAATATTGACGCCGCATCGTTACCGCAGAACGTCTACTACCGTGTCATCGCCGTCCATGAGGGGGGCCATGCCCCGGAGACGCATCCCGCCTCTTCGGACATGCCACCACACCACTCCGCATGTATGAGGGCCCGGTGCGACGCTCCGGTGGCATTTATACCCCCAGTGCCCCCGTCTCGCCTAACCCTGTAGCGTTTGACCACGGGATCTACCCCTTTGACTTTGCGCGGACGGGCTTTGACCAATGGACCTCCCCACCCGGTTGTGTTAGGTCAGCCCATAGGAACACATTGGAGCAACATCCGGGGAAGACCCACAGCAAGATCCCCTCCGTGTAGACCTCACGCGTCCGTTCCCCCTCCAGGTGCCGGTGGCAGCGCCGTTCGTGAGGGGGGCACATCCCGGACACGCGTGCCGGGCGTTTGCAACCGCGACAACACTTCCAGACTTGTGAGAGGCCGCCGGCGCAAGATTTGGCGGCATGCTAGCCCCCGGAGGCCGCTGGCCACAGCCATAGACGCGCGAAGGGCAATACGCGTAGAGGGAATTTTTCGGATACTTCCCCATCACCAAAAATTATGAAAAAATACCATCGTTCCTATAGCACATGTGCCCACGTCGTGCAAAAAAATCATGATTTTATCGCGATCCGAGTATTTAGTAATATTGACGCCGCATCGTTACAGCAGAACGTCTACTACCGTGTCATCACCGTCCGTGAGGGGGGCCACGCCCCGTAGACGCGTCCCGCCTCTTCGGACATGCCACCACACCACCCCTCATGTAAGAGGGCCCGGTGCGACGCTCCGGTGGCATTGCTACCCCCAGTGCCCCCGTCCCGCCTAACCCTGTAGTGTTTGACCACGGGATCTACCCCTTTGACTTTGCACGGACGGGCTTTGACCAATGGACCTCCCCACCCGGTTGTGTTAGGTCAGCCCATAGGAACACTTTGGAGCAACATCCGAGGAAGTCCCACAGCAAGATCCCCTCCGTGTAGACCCCACGCGTCCGTTTCCCCCCTCCAGGTGCCGGCGGCAGCGCCGTTCGTGAGGGGGGCACACCCCGGACACGCGTGCCAGGCGTTTGCAACCGCGACAACACTTCCAGACTTGTGAGAGGCCGCCGGCGCAAGATTTGGCGGCATGCTAGCCCCCGGAGGCCGCCGGCCACAGCCGTAGACGCGCGAAGGGCAATCCGCGTAGAGGGAATTTTTCGGATACTTCTCCATCACCAAAAATTATGGAAAAATACCATCGTTCCTATAGCACATGTGTCCACGTCGTGCAAAAAAAATCATGATTTTATCGCGCTCCGAGTATTTAGTAATATTGACGCCGCATCGTTACCGTAGAACGTCTACTACCGTGTCATCGCCGTCCGTGAGGGGGGCCACGCCCCGGAGACGCGTCCCGCCTCTTCGGACATGCCACCACACCACCCCGCATGTATGAGGGCCCGGTGCGATGCTCCGGTGGCATTGCTACCCCCAGTGCCCTCGTCCCGCCTAACTCTGTAGCGTTTGACCACGGGATCTACCCCTTTGACTTTGCACGGACGGGCTTTGACCAGTGGACCTCCCCACCCGGTTGTGTTAGGTCAGCCCATAGGAACACTTTCGAGCAACATCCGGGGCAGACCCACAGCAAGATCCCCTCCGTGTAGACCCCACGCGTCCGTTTCCCCCCTCCAGGTGCCGGCGGCAGCGCCGTCCGTGAGGTGGGCACACCCCGGACACGCGTGCCGGGCGTTTGCAACCGCGACAACACTTCCAGACTTGTGAGAGGCCGCCAGCGCAAGATTTGGCGGCATGCTAGCCCCCGGAGGCCGCCGGCCACAGTCGTAGACGCGCGACGGGCAATCCGCGTGGAGGGAATTTTTCGGATACTTCTCCATCACCAAAAATTATGAAAAAATACCATCGTTCCTATAGCACATGTGCCCACGTCGTGCAAAAAAAATCATGATTTTATCGCACTCCGAGTATTTAGTAATATTGACGCCGCATCGTTACCACAGAACGTCTACTACCGTGTCATCGCCGTCCGTGAGGGGGGCCACGCCCTGGAGACGTGTCCCGCCTCTTCGGACATGCCACCACACCACCCCGCATGTATGAGGGCCCGGTGCGACGCTCCGGTGGCATTGCTACCCCCCAAGTGCCCCCGTCCCGCCTAACCCTGTAGCGTTTGACCACGGGATCTACCCCTTTGACTTTGCACGGACTGGCTTTGACCAGTGGACCTCCCCACCCGGTTGTGTTAGGTCATCCCATAGGAACACATTGGAGCAACATCCGAGGAAGACCCACAGCAAGATCCCCTCCGTGTAGACCCCACGCGTCCGTTTCCCCCCTCCAGGTGCTGGCGGCAGCGCCGTTCGTGAGGGGGGCACACCCCGGACACGCGTGTCGGGCATTTGCAACCGCGACAACACTTCCAGACTTGTGAGAGGCCGCCGGCGCAAGATTTGGCGGCATGCTAGCCCCCGGAGGCCGCCGGGCACAGCCATAGACGCGCGAAGGGCAATCCGCGTAGAGGGAATTTTTCGGATACTTCTCCATCACCAAAAATTATGAAAAAATACCATCGTTCCTATAGCACATGTGCCCACGTCGTGCAAAAAAAATCATGATTTTATCGCACTCCGAGTATTTAGTAATATTGACGCCGCATCGTTACCGCAGAACGTCTACTACCGTGTCATCACCGTCCGTGAGGGGGGCTACACCCCGGAGACGCGTCCCGCCTCTTCGGACATGCCACCACACCACCCCGCATGTATGAGAGCCCGGTGCGATGCTCCGGTGGCATTGCTACCCTCCCAGTGCCCCCGTCCCGCCTAACCCTGTAGCGTTTGACCACGGGATCTACCCCTTTGACTTTGCACGGACGGGCTTTGACCAGTGGACCTCCCCACCTGGTTGTGTTAGGTCAGCCCATAGGAACAATTTGGAGCAACATCCGGGGAAGTCCCACAGCAAGATCCCCTCCGTGTAGGCCCCACGCGTCCGTTTCCCTCCTCCAGGTGCCGGCGGCAGCGCCGTTCGTGAGGGGGGCACACCCCGGACACGCGTGTCGTGTGTTTGCAACCGCGAAAACACTTCCAGACTTGTGAGAGGCCGCCAGCGCAAGATTTGGCGGCATGCTAGCCCCCGGAGGCCGCCAGCCACAGCCGTAGACGCGCGAAGGGCAATCCGCGTAGAGGGAATTTTTCGGATACTTCTCCATCACCAAGAATTATGAAAAAATACCATCGTTCCTATAGCACATGTGCCCACATCGTGCAAAAAAAATCATGATTTTATCACGCTCCGAGTATTTAGTAATATTGACGCCGCATCGTTACCGCAGAACGTCTACTACCGTGTCATCGCCGTCCGTGAGGGGGGCCACGCCCCGGAGACGCGTCCCGCCTCTTCGGACATGCCACCACACCACCCCGCATGTATAAGGGCCCGGTGCGACGCTCCGGTGGCATTGCTACCCCCAGTGCCCCCGTCTCGCCTAACCCTGTAGCGTTTGACCACGGGATCTACCCCTTTGACTTTGCACGGACGGGCTTTGAACAATGGACCTCCCCACCCGGTTGTGTTAGGTCAGCCCATAGGAACACATTGGAGCAACATCCGGGGAAGACCCACAGCAAGATCCCCTCTGTGTAGACCCCACGCGTCCGTTTCCCCCCTCCAGGTGCCGGTGGCAGCGCCGTTCGTGAGGGGGGCACACCCCGGACACGCGTGCCGGGTGTTTGCAACCGCGACAACACTTCCAGACTTGTGAGAGGTCGCTTGTCACAACCTAGCTAGTCATGCATTAGAGTGTTGCATCATGTTTATTCTTTCATCAGAAACTTGAAATGGGGATGACAGAACCCCCAGTCCCCTCTGAAACCAACTAGGGTTTACTAAAATAATTTTCAATGAACCTGAAATGCCCTTCTAAAATGCCCATCATTTTTGCCTTGGTTCAGAACCTCTGCCAAAAATGGTGCACATTTTCCTAGGCCATCTTAGGGTTTTTGAATTAATTCATGAATATTTGAATTTGGGCATTTAAAATTATATAAAATATTTAAATGCTCAAATACCTCCAAACTAAAATGTTTCATGTTGGAAATAATCCAGCTATGGACCAGGAGTGATTTGGTGATTTTTGAAGTTGCCTAGGTATTTTATTTAATTCAACAAAGTTGCAGAAGTATTAGAAAAACAGAAAACAGAAGAAAATGAAAAAAACTTACCTGGCGCCTGCCCCGGCCCACCTGCCGGCCCAGCCCAGCACCGCTCCAGCGAGCTGCTTGCCGGCCAGGCAGGCAGGCAGGTGCCCGACGGCGACCGCGGCGTGCGCCACGCACCTGCTCGCCGCCTCGCCGCTCCCCTCGCCAGGTGACGTCGAGGATCGGCCTCTCTCTCTCCCCCGAACCCCCCAGACACCCCCTCTCCTCTCCAGCTCCTCCCCCTCGCACGCCCCAGCCATGGCCGACGCCATCGCCGCCACCCCCTCGCCGTAGCCACGCCCTCCGACCACCCCACGCCGTCTCACCGTGTCCAGGAGCTCCGCCGCTGTCCACTTCATCGAGCAGCCGAGCCCCGAGCGCTCGCAACGCCCGAGACCACCGCACCGACCTCGCCCGAGCTCACCGTCGCCGGAGATCCCCTTCAACGCCGTCGTCGCTCCGGTCCATCTTCGGCCGCACCAAGAACTCCGTCGCACTCACTGTGAGCTTAGCCATCTTCCCCTTCCTTCCGTTCTTGCTCCCGAGCCGTGTAGCAACCTCCCGGAGCTCAACCGCACCCACCGCCGTGGAGCTCGTCGCCGACGTGCTCCCGGTCATCCTCCGGCCACAAGATGGTGTCCATCTTACTCACCAAGTTCCGCAGCACCTAGCTAGCTACTCCACGAGCCTCACCGAACCCTCTAGCGCCAAGTTCACCTCCGACCGAACCCCGGTGGCCGCCAAAGTCGTCGCCGGCGCCAACTCCGGCCATCCCGACCTCAACGGACTCCGCCAAGAGCTGCGGTTTGTCCTCAGCTTCCCTCCGGTGGTCTCCGCGGCCCATTTGGTGGCCGAAATGGCCAAAACCACTTCCGCCGCCGCGTCGGGCTCGCCGGCGGCTAAACGCCGGTGCAGCCGACCCGGGTTTGACCACGGGTGGGCCCTGGTTGACTCCCCTGAGTCAATGACAGGTGGGGCCCAGCCCTGTTAATTAAACAGGATTAGTTTGAATTAAGTTTTAATTAAATTAATCACCCTGACATGCGGGACCCACTGTCAGGTTTGACCTGGACCAGTTCCGTTGACCTACTGACGTCACACTGACGTCAGGCTGACGCAGTAATTGATTTTCTGGATTTAATTTAAATCAGGAAATTCCAGAATATTATTTAAACTTCAAAAATTCATAACTTTTATTCTGTAACTCCAAATTGGACAAATTATATATGAAAAATGATCAGAAAAATCCAATCTATCCATCTGTACTATTTTCATGCATGATCAAACAAGTTAAATTGATGTTTTAAGCAGAACAAGGAAAAGCACTTTAAAAGGCCATATTTGAATTTGAAATTTGAACCCTTGATTCAAATTTGTTCAAACCCTTCTGGTTTTAGTTGCATTAGCCCAATACACTCATTTTGCCATGTCTCATGCATGCATCATGTTGTTGCATACTGTTTGGTAATGTTTGTGAATCGGTGCTCTCTGCGGCAGGTTCTGTCCCCGAAGAATACCCTGATTACCCTAGCGAAGAACCGTATCAGTGCATCGAACCATTAGGCAAGCAACCAACCATTTGATCATATCGATACAATCCCATGTTCTCGCTCCTGCTCTCTTTTACTGCATTAAGACAACGCGTTTCAAACTGCTGTGTGCTACGGTAGTTGAACCCATTTCCTCTACATGACCTGTCATTGCCACAGTAACTAGATGAAACTCACTAGCATGTGTAGGAGTTGATTGAGCCATATGTATGTGTTGTTCCTACCTTGCTATGCCTGCTATGCTTAGAGTCGTGTCAGGTCTGGTTCATCTGGGTGATGGGCTAGAGTGAAATGATTATGTCGGTAATGAGAGTGGTGTGGTGAACACGATTTGGTAAAGGTATCGATGAGAGGCCATGTAGGAGTACATGGTGGGTTGTTTCATTGAAGCCGACCTTAAGCACTGAGATCTGTATGCGTGATTTAAGATACAGCTACTACCATGCATTGGGCCCTGAAATATGACCCCGCTCGACTTCTTATTCACCCTAGCTCTCTGTCCAGGAGTTGCAAGTAGTTTCTGGTGTTTGTAGCCTACTGGAGGCCGTGGACAGCGCTGACCGTAGGGGTGGGCTGTGATGCGGTAGGTACGTGGCATGGTGTACCGAATACCCGTTAGGTATCTCGGGAACCCTGTTCACATCGTTCGGGGCCGTATGGGAAACCTCGGCCGGACTCCCTGCGGATGGAACCTGGATAGGCGATAAACCTGGACTAGAGGCTTAAGTGTTTAGGTAGGTCGTGGTCTACACCCACGTCGGCTTTCGCTTGAAGTCTGCCGAGCACATGTCGTGTGCAGACGCTAAGTGGTGGAAACATGTATGAAGAAGTACACCCCTGCAGGGTTATCATCATCTATTCGAATAGCCGTGTCCGCGGAAAAGGACTTCTGGGTTGCTTATATCAGTTCATAGACAAGTGAAAGTGGATACTCTAAAATACGCAAGATAAGCGTGAGTGCTATGGATGGCGTTCTCGTAGGGAGACGGGAGCGGATCCATAGTGGTGTATTGATATGGTGAATATGTGGACTCGTGTGCGCCACCTCAAAAGAGTCGCTTGCAGTCGTAGTTTAGGATAGCCACCGAGTCAAAGCTGGCTTGCTGCAGTTAAACCCCACCATCCCCTTGTTGAAAATGATGCATATGTAGATAGTTCTGATGTAAGTCTTGCTGGGTACATTTGTACTCACGTTTGCCTATTTTATGTTTTTGCAGAGAGACTTCGGTCTCACTAGTAGTTTCGCGTGGACTTCGACGTTTAGCTTGATACCTCAGCTACGATCTTGTGCCCTCGGCAGGATTTGATAGATAGTCAGGCTTCTC
Source organism: Triticum dicoccoides (assembly GCF_002162155.2). Classification (NCBI taxonomy): domain Eukaryota; kingdom Viridiplantae; phylum Streptophyta; class Magnoliopsida; order Poales; family Poaceae; genus Triticum; species Triticum dicoccoides. Next base: position 20,673 of record NW_021231415.1, on the reverse strand, counting down.
AGCCTTTTTCATTTATAGATGTCTGTACTCAGACATGATAGCTTCCGCTTGTGCTTTGACTTGTATGCTCTGATTGTTGGGTCATGAGACCCATGATTGTAATATCTCGCTCCTCGGAGCCTATTGAATAGACTACTTGAGTCGTAGAGTCATTTTGTGATGCCATGTTGTATTGCACATATCGAGCATATTGTGTGTATGTTATTGAAATGCTTGGTATGTGTGGGATCTGACTACCTAGTTGTTTATCTTTAGTAGCCTCTCTTACCGGGAAATGTCTCCTAGTGTTACCGCTGAGCCATGGTAGCTTGCTACTGCTCTGGAACACTTAGGCTGGCCGGCATGTGTCCTTCTTCGTTCCTGTGTCTGTCCCTTCGGGGAAATGTCACGCATTGAGTACCGGAGTCCTGTTAGCCCGCTATAGCCCGGTTTACCGGAGTCCTGCTAGCCCAGTGCTACAGCCCGGACCCACTTGCTGATGACCGACACGTTCGAAGCTGGGTCATGGATGCCTGTCCCTGTAAGTCTGTGCCACTTTGGGTTTACGACTAGTCATGTCAGCCCGGGCTCTTTATCATATGGATGCTAGCGACACTATCATATACGTGAGCCAAAAGACGCAAACGGTCCCGGGAAAAGGTAAGACGACACCCGTGGGGATACCGTGCGTGAGGCCGCAAAGTGATATGAGGTGTTACCAGCTAGATCGATGTGACATCGAGTCGGGGTCCTGACAGCGTTGGTATCAGAGTCGGACTGCCTGTAGGTTCTCCAAGCCAAACTGGTCGATGTTGAGTCTAGAAATTCTTTAGTTATATGTAGGGGAATTGTTTGTGGGTTGGAACGTAAGGAATTAGGATCTATTCTCTCTATCAGGATCACGTGTTACTAATCAGTAGTACCTTATAAGTTTGATGGTTACCAGCCTAGTTCAGTTCTACTACCACATTATGTTGCCAGAATGGTTTCAGAACTTTGATATGGTGATGTTGAGTGTGTACGAAATCCTTTGTCAAATGTCTCAAATCCTTTTTGAGCATTTACAGCTGTTATGCTGCCGAAATTTTGCTAGAAATTCTAATGCCTTTGCATTATGATTGTGTTTTCAGATGGCCACTCGCGACCTCAATCAAGTGGTTCGCCTGACTCGATGCCTAGATGTACCCGGCCATACTGCTAAGTTGGTCAGGGTAATGACTGAGGCTGGATACCGCTGGTATCCTGAGTACACGGTCGAAGAGCAATTCCGAGATTTTAATCAAAGCCAGTATCTCTGCACTGTCAGGATATTTCCATCTTATCCTGGATCCACCGAGCCTCTTCACTGCTCTTATGGACTCGGGGTTACTATTGAGATGGCTGTGCAGGACGCCGCCTACTCTATGATGACCATTATGCGAGTCAGATCTGGTATATTTCGGGACTCTGATTTCCGGTATATGCCAGGATCACTTCCGGGAGCACAAGGGTATCTCCAGGCTATCTATGCTGACCCCACTCAGGAGGATTCACGGACTCGCACCACTGCTGAGATGCTCGAGGATAAGGACCGTGAAAATTGGGCCTTAAGGCTAGAGCTCTTCAACACCCGTGCTGACCACTGGGCCACTTTGACTCGGTTCGCACCGGCGGTGCAAGCTGGATTCTCAGATATGCGCGATCTCTATCCTGTGAGATCTGCTCTGCCAGACGTGATGGTTTGGCGTGATGTAGGAGGCATCACCCCACCTCGCGGTCCCCGCAGGCCACCGTCTGTTGGTCCAAGGCCTCATCCTAGCCCCTATGGTCCACAAGCTCCGCGAGACCGTCTGTTTCCAGATGATCATGTTGAGCTCCCAGGCTATGGAGGTGACTTCTACGAGGACTACTACGGATCGGTCTGAGTTAGTGGTAGTATCACTAGTTCGCACTAGCTGTGTCGTCTATCGTCCCGCGTGACTCGTGGGATATGACCTAGTTTGTACTCCTTCCGGAGGTGTAGAAAAATAATGTATAGGAGCTTGGAATGCCTCCGATGAGATGTAATCCTCTTTTCACCGTAATAGTACTTTGTTTGGTCTTGTACTAAACCCTGTATGGTGTGTATGACGATGGAATAAAAGAAGCAGTTTCTGTATCTACCATGTCATACGGATGATCATCTCGCATTCCGAGTTATTTCTTACATTATGAGTCCTATGTCGGAATTTTACCATCCTGACTAAATCATTGTCTTGTTTACCTAGGATGGTCAACACGCGCGCTAGCCCTGCTTCTCAAGAGCAGGCCGAAGGCAGTGAAGCCAGGGATGCAAATCTGCCTCATCCTCCTTCACTAGCCGAGGTTATGATGGAAGCTGAGAGAAACAAGCGGGAGACAAACCGTTTGTTGGAGCGTATTGAACAGAATACAGCACACCATCAGAGGGCTAACGTGGTGTCACTCAGTGATTTTATCAAATTGCATCCACCCACGTTCCACCACTCCGTCGAGCCCCTCGACGCTGATGACTGGCTTCGCAGTATCTCTCACAAACTGCGTTCCGCGCTGGTAGCGGAGGCTGACAAGGTCACCTTTGCTGCATATCATCTTGAAGGCCCCGCCAGTCTATGGTGGGAGAATTATGGAGCTATGCGCCCAGCGGGCCATGTCACTACTTGGGCTGAGTTCAGCGAGGCTTTCCGTGAACATCACATTCCGGAGGGTCTCATGGACCGTAAACGTGAAGAATTTTGCAGTTTCACCCAAGGCCGACTTTCTGTGGATGCCTATAGCAGGGAGTTTGGTAATCTCGCACGATATGCAACTGAGGAAGTGTCTACTGACGCCAAGAAGCAAGCAAGGTTCCGTAAGGGACTTAGTCCTGAGCTTCGCCGCGACCTCCGTCTGCATGAGTGCACATCTTTTTCGAAACTTGTCAACAAAGCCATCAGTGCTGAAACTGGTCAGACTGACTATGACGCAACACGCAAGCATGGCCGTGACATGGGTTCCTCATCCGGTGCTGGTCCTCAGAAGCGCCGCGTGTGGGTGCCCAACACCGCCCTGCCACCCAGGTTTACACCGAGGCCATCCTTCCAGGCGCCTCGCCCCATTCAACAGTCTGCTCCAGCCAAGCCCTATGGGGGTCCAACTAACAATGCTCCTCCACGTACCAGTTCCGTGACTTGTTTCAAGTGTGGGGAATCTGGGCACTATATGCGTGAGTGTCCCCAGACCAACCCCAACCAGTCTGCTAAAGCTGTTGGCCGTGGCAAGCCGACAGGAAAAATATTCCACGCCAAGCCGGTCACCGCTTCACGTGGCCATGTCAACTGTATCTCTGCCGAAGAAGCTCAAGAGGATCCCAACGTCGTTCTCGGTACGCTTCTTGTTAACTGCCACCCGGCATCTGTTCTTTTCGATACAGGAGCCTCTCATTCTTTTATATCCAAAAGTTATGCTCGTTTGCATAACGTTGCATTCTGTGACATGCCATCCACTATGGAAATTTCTACCCCTGGTTCTAGATGGCAGACCTCTAGGGTAAGTTATGGAAATGAGATCCAAGTCGACAGACTTGTTTTCCTTGCGTCTTTGATAGCCCTTAAATCTTCAGATATTAATATCATTCTGGGTATGGACTGGATGTCGGCTCATCATGCCCAAATCGATTGCTTCTCTAGGACTGTTCAACTCACCCATCCTTCGGGAAAGATAGTTAATGTCTTGACCCGAATAGCCAAGCGACAATTATATTCTCTTAACGCCAGCCCTTTGCCAGACCTTGAGGACGTTCCGGTAGTCCGTGACTTCCCGGATGTCTTTCCAGAGGAATTGCCAGGTGTTCCACCTGACAGGGACGTTGAGTTTGTAATAGACCTCATTCCAGGAACCGTTCCGATTGCTAGAAGAGCTTATAAGATGGCACCCCTAGAACTAGCCGAGCTTAAGAAACAACTCGATGAGTCCTTGAAAAAGGGTTTTATCCGACCTAGCTCCTCTCCGTGGGCTTGCCCCATCCTATTCGTCAAGAAGAAGGATGGTACGGACCGGATGGTTGTAGATTACCGACCTGTCAATTTGGTCACAATCAAGAACAAATATCCGCTTCCCAGGATCAACGACCTGTACGATCAGCTCGCTGGATCCTCAGTCTTCTCCAAGATGGATTTGAGGTTGGGCTACCACCAAATCAAAATCAGAAACGGGGACATTCCTAAAACGGCCTTTGTTACTCGTTATGGCCAATACGAGTACACCGTCATGTCCTTCGGATTAACCAACGCTCCAGCCACCTTTTCTCGGTTAATGAACTCAATCTTCATGGAGTATTTGGATAAATTCGTCGTGGTTTACCTCGATGATATACTCATCTACTCCAAGAACGAGGAAGAACATGCCGAACATCTAAGGCTAGTGTTGCAGAAACTTCGAGAGCATCGCCTTTATGCCAAATTTTCTAAATGTGAATTCTGGTTGTCAGAAGTGACCTATCTGGGTCATGTAATATCTGGTAAAGGTATTGCTGTTAACCCCGAGCGAGTTCAAGCCGTTCTTAATTGGACTCCACCTGAATCAGTCAAGCAAGTTCGGAGTTTTCTAGGCTTAGCGAGCTATTGCCGTCGCTTTGTCGAAAACTTCTCCAAAGTTGCTAAACCTCTAACCGAACTCCTCAAGAAAGATAAGAAGTTCGAATGGACTCCACAATGTGAGCACAGCTTTCAGGAACTGAAAAGACGCCTGACTTCTGCTCCCGTGCTGGTACCGCCAGACTTCTCCAAGGACTTTGTTATCTACTGCGACGCCTCGCGACAAGGACTAGGTTGCATTCTCATGCAAGATCGACACGTAATTGCCTACGCTTCACGACAGTTGCACCCACATGAGGAGAATTATCCTACTCATGATCTAGAGCTTGCAGCCGTAGTCTATGCACTTAAGACCTGGCGACATTACCTCCTCGGTAATCGTTGCGAAATATTCACTGATCACCAAAGTCTGAAGTATATTTTCACCCAACCGGATTTGAATCTCAGGCAGAGACGTTGGGTTGAATTGATCACAGATTTCGACTTAGGAATAACCTACACCCCAGGGAAAGCCAACGTCATGGCTGATGCGCTAAGTCGTAAATCTTATTGTAACAATCTGATGTTACAACAAAGTCAACCGCTTCTCCATGAGGAATTTCGGAAGCTTAACCTTCACATTGTTCCTCAAGGATTTCTTTCCACCTTGGTGGCGAAACCTACTCTTACGGATCAAATCATTGCTGCCCAGAAGCGAGATAAGGGAATAGCTAAGATCAAGGAGAACATTGCTAGCGGAGGTGCTAGTTGTTTCTCCACAAATGATCATGGTGTTGTGTACTTTGAGAACCGTCTAGTGGTTCCCAAGAACCAGCATCTACGGCAGTTGATCCTTAAGGAGGCTCATGAATCTCCTCTCACCATTCATCCCGGTAGTACTAAGATGTATCAGGACCTACGCCAGAGGTTCTGGTGGACTAGGATGAAGAGAGAAATTGCTCAGTATATTGCAAATTGCGACGTCTGTCGTCGTGTAAAAGCAGAGCATCAACGGCCTGCTGGAACCCTTCAACCCTTAGCCATTCCTGAATGGAAATGGGATAAAATTGGTATGGATTTCATTACCGGTTTTCCCAGGACCAAGAGAGGGAATAATGCTATCTTTGTCGTTGTCGATCGTCTTTCCAAAGTAGCCCATTTCCTACCTGTTCGAGAGAGTATAACCGCTAGTCAATTGGCAGACTTATACATCTCCCGAATAGTGTCTCTCCATGGTGTTCCTTTGGAAATTAACTCGGATCGAGGAAGTCTCTTCACCTCTCGATTTTGGGAAACTTTCCAGAATGCTATGGGAACCCGTCTCTCCTTTAGCACTGCCTTCCACCCTCAGTCGAGCGGTCAAGTGGAACGCGTCAACCAGATTCTAGAAGACATGCTTCGAGCCTCTGTTATCTCATTCGGAATGGATTGGGAGAAGTGCCTTCCATTTGCCGAATTCGCTTACAACAACAGCTATCAATCTAGCTTAGGTAAAGCCCCTTTTGAAGTTCTCTATGGACGACGGTGTCGAACACCCCTTAACTGGTCAGAGACCGGGGAAAGACAATTCTTTGGCCCGGATATGATTCAGGAAGCAGAAGAACAAGTTCGCATCGTTCGTGAAAAGTTGAAAACAGCCCAATCTCGTCAAAAAAGTCAATATGACCGAAAACATAAGGCTATAACTTTCGAGGTTGACGAGAAGGCTTATCTTCGGGTCACCCCTCTGAAGGGAACCCATCGTTTCGGTATCAAAGGCAAATTGGCTCCTCGTTACATTGGACCTTTTCGCATTCTTGCCAAACGAGGAGAAGTTGCCTACCAGTTGGAACTACCTCCGCACCTCTCCAGGGTCCACGATGTCTTCCACGTTTCTCAACTCAGGCGTTGCTTCTCGGATCCTATCCGTGAAGTGGACCACGAAACGCTTGATCTCCAGGATAATATTACATATCGAGAGTACCCCATTCGTATCCTCGATCAGGCCGAGCGTACCACTCGACGCCAGAACATCAAGTTCCTCAAAGTTCAATGGTCGCACCATTCTGAGGATGAAGCAACTTGGGAAAGGGAGGATCGTCTTCGACTCGAGTACCCCGCCTTCTTCCCGGAGGAACCCAAATCTCGGGACGAGATTCTTTTGAGTGGGGGTGAGTTGTCACAACCTAGCTAGTCATGCATTAGAGTGTTGCATCATGTTTATTCTTTCATCAGAAACTTGAAATGGGGATGACAGAACCCCCAGTCCCCTCTGAAACCAACTTGGGTTTACTAAAATAATTTTCAATGAACCTGAAATGCCCTTCTAAAATGCCCATCATTTTTGCCTTGGTTCAGAACCTCTGCCAAAAATGGTGCACATTTTCCTAGGCCATCTTAGGGTTTTTGAATTAATTCATAAATATTTGAATTTGGGCATTTAAAATTATATAAAATATTTAAATGCTCAAATACCTCCAAACTAAAATGTTTCATGTTGGAAATAATCCAGCTATGGACCAGGAGTGATTTGGTGATTTTTGAAGTTGCCTAGGTATTTTATTTAATTCAACAAAGTTGCAGAAGTATTAGAAAAACAGAAAACAGAAGAAAATGAAAAAAACTTACCTGGCGCCTGCCCCGGCCCACTTGCCGGCCCAGCCCAGCACCGCTCCAGCGAGCTGCCTGCCGGCCAGGCAGGCAGGCAGGTGCCCGACGGCGACCGCGGCGTGCGCCACGCACCTGCTCGCCGCCTCGCCGCTCCCCTCGCCAGGTGACGTCGAGGATCGGCCTCTCTCTCTCCCCCGAACCCCCCAGACACCCCCTCTCCTCTCCAGCTCCTCCCCCTCGCACGCCCCAGCCATGGCCGACGCCATCGCCGCCACCCCCTCGCCGTAGCCACGCCCTCCGACCACCCCACGCCGTCTCACCGTGTCCAGGAGCTCCGCCGCTGTCCACTTCATCGAGCAGCCGAGCCCCGAGCGCTCGCAACGCCCGAGACCACCGCACCGACCTCGCCCGAGCTCACCGTCGCCGGAGATCCCCTTCAACGCCGTCGTCGCTCCGGTCCATCTTCGGCCGCACCAAGAACTCCGTCGCACTCACTGTGAGCTTAGCCATCTTCCCCTCCCTTCCGTTCTTGCTCCCGAGCCGTGTAGCAACCTCCCGGAGCTCAACCGCACCCACCGCCGTGGAGCTCGTCGCCGACGTGCTCCCGGTCATCCTCCGGCCACAAGATGGTGTCCATCTTACTCACCAAGTTCCGCAGCATCTAGCTAGTTACTCCACGAGCCTCACCGAACCCTCTAGCACCAAGTTCACCTCCGACCGAACCCCGGTGGCCGCCAAAGTCGTCGCCGGCGCCAACTCCGGCCATCCCGACCTCAACGGACTCCGCCAAGAGCTGCGGTTTGTCCTCAGCTTCCCTCCGGTGGTCTCCACGGCCCATTTGGTGGCCGAAATGGCCAAAACCACTTCCGCCGCCGCGTCGGGCTCGCCGGCGGCTAAACGCCGGTGCAGCCGACCCGGGTTTGACCACGGGTGGGCCCTGGTTGACTCCCCTGAGTCAATGATAGGTGGGGCCCAGCCCTGTTAATTAAACAGGATTAGTTTTAATTAAGTTTTAATTAAATTAATCACCCTGACATGCGGGACCCACTGTCAAGTTTGACCTGGACCAGTTCCGTTGACCTGCTGACGTCACACTGACGTCAGGCTGACGCAGTAATGGATTTTCTGGATTTAAATTAAATCAGGAAATTCCAGAATATTATTTAAACTTCAAAAATTCATAACTTTTATTCTGTAACTCCAAATTGGACAAATTATATATGAAAAATGATCAGAAAAATCCAATCTATCCATCTGTACTATTTTCATGCATGATCAAACAAGTTAAATTGATGTTTTAAGCGGAACAAGGAAAAGCACTTTAAAAGGCCATATTTGAATTTGAAATTTGAATCCTTGATTCAAATTTGTTCAAACCCTTCTGGTTTTAGTTGCATTAGCCCAATACACTCATATTGCCATGTTTCATGCATGCATCATATTGTTGCACATTGTTTGGTGATGTTTGTGTATCGGTGCTCTCTGCGGCAGGTTCTGTCCCCGAGGAGTACCGTGATTACCCTAACGAAGAACCGTATCAGTGCATCGAACCATCAGGCAAGCAACCAACCATTTGATCATATCGATACAATCCCATGTTCTCGCTCCTGCTCTCTTTTACTGCATTAAGACAACGCGATTCAAACTGCTGTGTGCTACGGTAGTTGAACCCATTTCCTCTGCATGACCTGTCATTGCCACAGTAACTAGATGAAACCCACTAGCATGTGTAGGAGTTGCTTGAGCCATATGTATGTGTTGTTCCTACCCTGCTATGCCTGCTATGCTTAGAGTCGTGTCAGGTCTGGTTCATCTGGGTGATGGGCTGGAGTGAAATGATTATGTCGGTAATGAGAGTGGTGTGGTGAACACGATTTGGTAAAGGTATCGATGAAAGGCCATGTAGGATTACATGGTGGGTTGTTTCATTGAAGCCGACCTTAAGCACTGAGATCGTTATGTGTGATTTAAGAATCAGCTACTACCATGCATTGGGCCCGAAACCAATGGACCCTCTTGGCTTCTTATTCACCCTAGTTCTCCGTCCAGGAGTTGCAAGTAGTTTCTGGTGTTTGTAGCCTACTGGAGGCCGTGGACAGCGCTGACCGTAGGGGTGGGCTGTGATGCGGTAGGTACGTGGCCGGGTGTACCGAATACCCGTTAGGTATCTCGGGAACCCTGTTCACATCGTTCGGGGCTGTATGGGAAACCTCGGCCGGACTCCCTGCGGATGGAACCTGAATAGGCGATAAACCTGGACTGGGGGCTTAGGTGATTAGGTAGGTCGTGGCCGACACCCACGTTGGGCTTCCGCTTGAAGGTTGCCGAGTACATGTCGTGTAAACGACGGTAAGTGGTGAGAGCGTGTATGAAGGAGTACACCCCTGCAGGGTTAACATGATCTATTCGAATAGCCGCGTCCGCGGTAAAGGACTACTTGGTTGCCTATACAGTTCATAGACAAGTAAATGGAAACTACTAAAAGCCTCAAGACAAGTGTGAGTGCCGAGGATGGCTCTTCCGTAGGAAGACGGAGATGGATCCTCGGTAGTGTATTGAAGTGGTGAGTAGTGGACTCGTGTGCGCAAAACCATTTCAAGTTGGAGTATCGTAGGATAGCCTAGCCAAGAGTCAAAGCTGGCTTGCTGCAATAACTCCACCAACCCTTCTTGATACTATGCATGTATGTAGGATCTGATGTAAGTCTTGCTGAGTACCTTTGTACTCATGTTGCTATAATCTACATTTTTACAGAAGACGCTGCAACCCCTTCTGATGGGTTCTATGTAGACGTTGACATCAACGAGTAGGCTAAAGACCCAGGTGGTGACCCTGAGCTTGTGAAGGACCACGTAGTATAGCTAGGCTTTCCAAGCCTCTTTTGTTTTACTACTTGTCTGTACTCAGACAAGTTACTTCCGCTGCTGGTTTGTATGACTGTATGACTTGTAAGTGGGGTCGTGAGACCCGTACCTTTGTGTATGTTATGTATGGCTCACTGAGCCTTAAATAAAGTACTTGTGTCATAGAGTCATGTTGTGATGCTTCGTTGTATTTGCACATATCGAGCATATTGTGTGTATGATTGAAATGCTTGGTATGTGTGGGATCTGACTATCTAGTTGTTTATCTTTAGTAGCCTCTCTTACCGGGAAATGTCTCCTAGTGTTGCCGCTGAGCCATGGTAGCTTGCTACTGCTCTGGAACACTTAGGCTGGCCGGCATGTGTCCTTCTTCGTTCCTGTGTCTGTCCCTTCGGGGAAATGTCACGCTTTGAGTACCGGAGTCCTGTTAGCCCGCTACAGCCCGGTTTACCGGAGTCCTGCTAGCCCAGTGCTACAGCCCGGACCCACTTCCTGATGACCGACACGTTCGAAGCTGGGTCATGGATGCCTGTCCCTGTAAGTCTGTGCCACTTTGGGTTTACGACTAGTCATGTCAGCCCGGGCTCTTTATCAAATGGATGCTAGCGACACTATCATATACGTGAGCCAAAAGGCGCAAACGGTCCCGGGAAAAGGTAAGACGACACCCGTGGGGATACCGTGCGTGAGGCCGCAAAGTGATATGAGGTGTTACCAGCTAGATCGATGTGACATCGAGTCGGGGTCCTGACACCGCCGGCGCAAGATTTGGCGGCATGCTAGCCCCCGGAGGCCGCCGGCCACAGCCATAGATGCGCGAAGGACAATCCGCGTAGAGGGAATTTTTTGGATACTTCTCCATCACCAAAAATTATGAAAAAATACCATCGTTCCTATAGCACAAGTGCCGACGTCGTGCAAAAAAATCATAATTTTATCGCGCTCCGAGTATTTAGTAATATTGACGCCGCATCGTTACCACAGAACGTCTACTACCGTGTCATCGCCGTCCGTGAGGGGGGCCACGCCCCGGAGACGCGTCCCGCCTCTTCGGACATGCAACCACACCACCCCGCATGTATGAGGGCCCGGTGCGACGCTCCGATGGCATTGCTACCCCCCCAGTGCCCTCGTCCCGCCTAACCCTGTAGCGTTTGACCACAGGATCTGCCCCTTTGACTTTGCACGGACGGGCTTGGACCAGTGGACCTCCCCACCCGGTTGTGTTAGGTCAGCCCATAGGAACACTTTGGAGCAACATCCGGGGCAGACCCACAGCAAGATCCCCTCCGTGTAGACCCCACGCGTCCGTTTCCCCCCTCCAGGTGCCGGCGGCAGCGCCGTCCGTGAGGGGGGCACACCCCGGACACGTGTGCCGGGCGTTTGCAACCGCGACAACAATTCCAGACTTGTGAGAGGCCGCCAGCGCAAGATTTGGCGGCATGCTAGCCCCCGGAGGCCGCCGGCCACAGCCGTAGACGCGCGAAGGGCAATCCGCGTGGAGGGAATTTTTCGGATACTTCTCCATCACCAAAAATTATGAAAAAATACCATCGTTCCTATAGCACATGTGCCCACGTCGTGCAAAAAAAATCGTGATTTTATCGCGCTCCGATTATTTAGTAATATTGACGCCGCATCGTTACCACACAACGTCTACTACCGTGTCATCGCCGTCCGTGAGGGGGGCCACGCCCTGGAGACGC
>NW_021231415.1:0-7932 GCF_002162155.2 Triticum dicoccoides | reverse complement strand
ACGGGCTTTGACCAGTGGACCTCCCCACCTGGTTGTGTTAGGTCAGCCCATAGGAACACATTGGAGCAACATCCAGGGAAGACCCACACCAAGATCCCCTCCGTGTAGACCCCACGCGTCTGTTTCCCCCTCCAGGTGCCGGCTGCAGCGCCGTTCGTGAGGGGGGCACACCCCGGACACGCGTGCCGGGCGTTTGAAGCCGCGACAACACTTCCAGACTTGTGAGAGGCCGCTGGCTCAAGATTTGGCGGCATGCTAGCCCCCGGAGGCAGCCGGCCACAGCCATAGACGCGCGAAGGGCAATCCGCGTAGAGGGAATTTTTCGGATACTTCTCCATCACCAAAAATTATGAAAAAATACCATCGTTCCTATAACACATGTGCCGACGTCGTGCAAAAAAAATCATGATTTTATCGCGCTCCGAGTATTTAGTAATATTGACGCCGCATCGTTACCACAGAACGTCTACTACCGTGTCATCACCGTCCGTGAGGGGGGCCACGCCCCGGAGACGCGTCCCGCCTCTTCGGAATTCCACCACACCACCCCGCATGTATGAGGGCCCGGTGCGACGCTCCGGTGGCATTGCTACCCCCGAGTGCCCCCGTCCCGCCTAACCCTGTAGCGTTTGACCAGGGGATCTACCTCTTTGACTTTGCACGGACGGGCTTTGACCAATGGACCTCCCCACCCGGTTGTGTTAGGTCAGCCCATAGGAACACTTTGGAGCAATATCCGGGAAGTCGCACAGCAAGATCCCCTCCGTGTACGCCCCACGCGTCCGTTTCCCCCTCCAGGTGCCGGTGGCAGCGCCGTTCGTGAAGGGTGCACACCCCGGACACGCGTGCTGGGCGTTTGCAATCGCGACAACACTTCCAGACTTGTGAGAGGCCGCCGGCGCAAGATTTGGCGGCATGCTAGCCCCCGGAGGCCGCCGGCCACAGCCGTAGACGCGCGAAGGGCAATCCGCGTAGAGGGAATTTTTCGGATACTTCTCCATCACCAAAAATTATGAAAAAATACCATCGTTCCTATAGCACATGTGCCCACGTCGTGCAAAAAAATCATGATTTTATCGCGCTCCTAGTATTTAGTAATATTGACGCCGCATCGTTACCGCAGAACGTCTACTACCGTGTCATCGCCGTCCGTGAGGGGGGCCACGCCCCGGAGACGCGTCCCGCCTCTTCGGACATGCCACCACACCACCCCGCATGTATGAGGGCCCGGTGCGATGCTCCCGTAGCATTGCTACCCCCAGTGCCCCCGTCCCGCCTAACCCTGTAGCGTTTGACCACGGGATCTACCCCTTTGACTTTGCACGGACGGGCTTTGACCAGTGGACCTCCCCACCTGGTTGTGTTAGGTCAGCCCATAAGGACACATTGGAGTAACATCCGGGGAAGACCCACAGCAAGATCCCCTCCGTGTAGACCCCACGCGTCCGTTCCCCCCTCCAGGTGCCGGCGGCAGCGCCGTTCGTGAGGGGGGCACATCCCGGACACGCGTGCCGGGCGTTTGCAACCGCAACAACACTTCCGGACTTGTGAGAGGCCGCCGGCGCAAGATTTGGCGGCATGCGAGCCCCCGGAGGCCCCCGGCCACAGCCGTAGACGCGCGAAGGGCAATCCGCGTAGAGGGAATTTTTCGGATACTTCTCCGTCACCAAAAATTATGAAAAAATACCATCGTTCCAATAACACATGTGCCACGTCGTGCAAAAAAAATCATGATTTTATCGCGCTCCGAGTATTTAGTAATATTGACGCCGCATCGTTACCGCAGAACGTCTACTACCGTGTCATCACCGTCCGTGAGGGGGGCCACGCCCCGGAGACGCATCCCGCCTCTTCGGACATGCCACCACACCACTCCGCATGTATGAGGGCCCGGTGCGACGCTCCGTTGGCATTGATACCCCCAGTGCCCCCGTCTCGCCTAACCCTGTAGCGTTTGACCACGGGATCTACCCCTTTGACTTTGCGCGGACGGGCTTTGACCAATGGACCTCCCCACCCGGTTGTGTTAGTTCAGCCCATAGGAACACATTGGAGCAACATCCGGGGAAGACCCACAGCAAGATCCCCTCCGTGTAGACCCCACGCGTCCGTTTCCCCCCTCCAGGTGCCGTTGGCACCGCCGTTCGTGAGGGGGCACTCCCCGGACAGGCGTGCTGGGCGTTTGCAACCGCGACAACACTTCCAGACTTGTGAGAGGCCGCCGGCGCAAGATTTGGTGGCATGCTAGCCCCCGGAGGCCGCCGGCCACAGCCATAGACGCGCGAAGGGCAAGCCGCGTAGAGGGAATTTTTCGGATACTTCTCCATCACCAAAAATTATGAAAAAAATACCATCGTTCCTATAGCACATGTGCCCACGTCATGCAAAAAAATCATGATTTTATCGCGCTCCGAGTATTTAGTAATATTGACACCGCATCGCTACCGCAGAACGTCTACTACCGTGTCATCGCCGTCCGTGAGGGGGGCCACGCCCCGGAGACGCGTCCCCCCTCTTCGGACATGCCACCACACCACCCCGCATGTATGAGGGCCCGGTGCGACGCTCCGGTGGCATTGCTACCCCCAGTGCCCCCGTCCCGCCTAACCCTGTAGCGTTTGACCACGGGATCTACCCCTTTGACTTTGCACGGACGGGCTTTGACCAATGGACCTCCCCACCCGGTTGTGTTAGGTCAGCCCATAGGAACACTTTGGAGCAACATCCGGGGAAGTCCCACAGCAAGATCCCCTCCGTGTAGACCCCACGCGTCCGTTTCCCCCCTCCAGGTGCCGGCGGCAGCGCCGTTCGTGAGGGGGGCACACCCCGGACACGCGTTGTCAGGACCCCGACTCGATGTCACATCGATCTAGCTGGTAACACCTCATATCACTTTGCGGCCTCACGCACGGTATCCCCACGGGTGTCGTCTTACCTTTTCCCGGGACCGTTTGCGCCTTTTGGCTCACGTATATGATAGTGTCGCTAGCATCCATATGATAAAGAGCCCGGGCTGACATGACTAGTCGTAAACCCAAAGTGGCACAGACTTACAGGGACAGGCATCCATGACCCAGCTTCGAACGTGTCGGTCATCAGCAAGTGGGTCCGGGCTGTAGCACTGGGCTAGCAGGACTCCGGTAAACCGGGCTGTAGCGGGCTAACAGGACTCCGGTACTCAAAGCGTGACATTTCCCCGAAGGGACAGACACAGGAACGAAGAAGGACACATGCCGGCCAGCCTAAGTGTTCCAGAGCAGTAGCAAGCTACCATGGCTCAGCGGTAACACTAGGAGACATTTCCCGGTAAGAGAGGCTACTAAAGATAAACAACTAGATAGTCAGATCCCACACATACCAAGCATTTCAATCATACACACAACATGCTCGATATGTGCAAATACAACGAAGCATCACAACATGACTCTATGACACAAGTACTTTATTTAAGGCTCAGTGAGCCATACATAACATACACAAAGGTACGGGTCTCACGACCCCACATACAAGTCATACAGTCATACAAACCATACAGCGGAAGTAACTTGTCTGAGTACAGACAACTAGTAAAATAAAAGAGGCTTGGAAAGCCTAGCTATACTACGTGGTCCTTCACAAGCTCAGGGTCACCACCTGGGTCTTTAGCCTACTCGTTGATGTCAACGTCTACATAGAACCCATCAGAAGGGGTTGCATCGTCTTCTGTAAAAATGTAGATTATAGCAACATGAGTACAAAGGTACTCAGCAAGACTTACATCAGATCCTACATACATGCATAGTATCAAGAAGGGTTGGTGGAGTTATTGCAGCAAGCCAGCTTTGACTCTTGGCTAGGCTATCCTACGATACTCCAACTTGAAATGGTTTTGCGCACACGAGTCCACTACTCACCAATTCAATAAACTACCGAGGATCCGCCTCCGTCTTCCTACGGAAGAGCCATCCTCGGCACTCACACTTATCTTGAGGCTTTTAGTAGTTTCCATTTACTTGTCTATGAACTGTATAGGCAACCAAGTAGTCCTTTACCGCGGACGCGGCTATTCGAATAGATCATGTTAACCCTGCAAGGGGTACTTCTTCATACACGCTCTCACCACTTACCGTCGTTTACACGACATGTACTCGGCAACCTTCAAGCGAAAGCCCAACGTGGGTGTCGGCCACGACCTACCTAATCACCTAAGCCTCTAGTCCAGGTTTATCGCCTATTCAGGTTCCATCCGCAGGGAGTCCGGCCGAGGTTTCCCATACGGCCCCGAACGATGTGAACAGGGTTCCCGAGATACCTAACGGGTATTCGGTACACCCGGCCACGTACCTACCGCATCACAGCCCACCCCTACGGTCAGCGCTGTCCACGGCCTCCAGTAGGCTACAAACACCAGAAACTACTTGCAACTCCTGGACGGAGAACTAGGGTGAATAAGAAGCCGAGAGGGTCCATTGGTTTCGGGCCCAATGCATGGTAGTAGCTGATTCTTAAATCACACATACAGATCTCAGTGCTTAAGGTCGGCTTCAATGAAACAACCCACCATGTACTCCTACATGGCCTCTCATCGATACCTTTACCAAATCGTGTTCACCACACCACTCTCATTACCGACATAATCATTTCACCCCAGCCCATCACCCCGATGTACCAGACCTGACACGACTCTAAGCATAGCAGGCATAGCAAGGTAGGAACAACACATACATATGGCTCAAGCAACTCCTACACATGCTAGTGGGTTTCATCTAGTTACTGTGGCAATGACAGGTCATGCAGAGGAAATGGGTTCAACTACCGTAGCACACAGCAGTTTGAATCGCGTTGTCTTAATGCAGTAAAAGAGAGCAGGAGCGAGAACATGGGATTGTATCGATATGATCAAATGGTTGGTTGCTTGCCTGATGGTTCGATGCACTGATATGGTTCTTCGTTAGGGTAATCACGGTACTCCTCGGGGGCAGAACCTGTCGCAAAGGACATCGATACACAACCATCACCAAACAATGTGCAACAATATGATGCATGCATGAAACATGGCAATATGAGTGGGTTGGGCTAATGCAACTAAGAACAGAGGGGTTTGAACAAATTTGAATCAAGGATTCAAATTTTAAGTTCAAAATATGGTCTTTTAAAGTGCTTTTCCTTGTTCTGCTTAAAACATCAATTTAACTTGTTTGATCATGCATGAAAATAGTACAGATGGATAGATTGGATTTTTCTGATCATTTTTCATATATAATTTGTCCAATTTGGAGTTACAGAATAAAAGTTATGAATTTTTGAAGTTTAAATAATATTCTGGAATTTCCTGATTTAATTTAAATTCAGAAAATCAATTACTGTGTCAGCCTGACGTCAGTGTGACGTCAGCAGGTCAACGGAACAGGTCTGGGTCAAACCTGACAGTGGGTCCCGCATGTCAGGGTGATTATTTTAATTAAAATTTAATTAAAACTAATCCTGTTTAATTAACAGGGCTGGGCCCCACCTGTCATTGACTCAGGGGAGTCAACCAGGGCCCACCCGTGGTCAAAGTCAAAGTCGGCTGCCGGCGTTTAGCCGCCGGCGAGCCCGACGCGGCGGCGGGAGTGGTTTTGGCCATTTCGGCCACCAGAGGGGCCGCGGAGACCACCGGAGTGGAGCTGAGGACAAACCGCAGCTCTTGGCGGAGTCCGTTGGGGTCGGGGTGGCCGGAGTCGTCGGCGGCGAGCTCGGCTGCGGCCGCCGGGGTTCGGTCGTGCACGGGAACAGGGTTGGAGCTCGAAGTCGAGCGAAGCGAGGCGCTAGGGATGCTCTACGGGGTCTTGCGAACTCGTTGGACTCGCCGGGGTGACCAAATGGTCACCGGAGCTGCGTCGACGACGAGCTCGGCGACGGCGGAGGTTCGGCCGTGGTGGGGAGGAGGCTACGGTGGGGAAACGAGGGGGAGGAGAGGGAGAAACGGTGGCGTAGCTCACCGCGGTTGCAGTGGGCGTCGAAGTGGGCTCGGGGACGCGCTGGAGACGGCGAATCGACGGCGACGGTGGTCGGAGCCCGAAGAGGGGAACGGCGACGTGGCGGCGATGCAGGGCTTCCGGGGAGCTGTGGAGCGGTGGGGAGGAAGAGGGAGTCGAGGCGGAGCTCCTGAGCTAGTCGGGGGAGCGAGGGGTGGTCGGAGACGGCGGCTATGGCGAACGGCGGCGACGGTGGTGTTCGGCCGTGAGAGAGAGAGGGAGAGAGCAGCACGGGAGAGAGAGGGGGATAAGGCCAGGGGATCGGGGCGGCACCGAGAAGAAGCGCCGCGGCGTCGCGCTGGCGGGGGAGGCAGGCAGACGGGCTGGTGGCGTGGCGCTCCGGCCGTGCGCGCGCGCCGGCCACACGCCTGGCCGACTGGCGCCAGGAGGACGACGGCGGTGGTGGGCTGGGCTGGCTTGCTGGGCCGGCCAGCTGGCTGGGCCGCACAGGGAAGTTTTTCCCTTTTTTTTCTGTTTCTGTTTTTATTTAATATATCTGCAACTTTGTTGAATTTAATAAAATACCTAGGCAACTTCAAAAAATCACCAAACTATTCCTGGCCCATAGTTGGATTATTTCCAACATGAAACATTTTAGTTTGGAGATATTTGAGCATTTAAATATTTTATATTATTTTAAATGCCCAAATTCAAATATTTATGATTTAAATCAAAAACCCTAGGATGGCCTAGGAAAATGTGCACCACTTTTGGCAGAGGTTCTGAACCAAGGCAAAAATGATGGGCATTTTAGAAGGGCATTTCAGGTTCATTGAAAAATTATTTTAGTAACCCTAGTTGGTTTCAGAGGGGACTGGGGGTTCTGTCATCCCCATTTCAAGTTTCTGATGAAAGAGTAAACATGATGCAACACTCTAATGCATGACTAGCAAGGTTGTGACAACTCACCCCCACTCAAAAGAATCTCGTCCCGAGATTTGGGTTCCTCCGAGAAGAAGGCGGGATATTCAAGTCGAAGACGATCCTCCCTTTCCCAAGTTGCTTCATCCTCAGAATGGTGCGACCATTGAACCTTGAGAAACTTGATATTCTGGCGTCGAGTGGTACGCTCGGCCTGATCGAGGATACAAATGGGGTACTCTCGATATGTAAGATTATCCTGGAGATCAAGCGTTTCGTGGTCCACTTCACGGATAGGATCCGAGAAGCAACGCCTGAGTTGAGAAACGTGGAAGACATCGTGGACTCTGGAGAGATGCGGAGGTAGTTCCAACTGGTAGGCAACTTCTCCTCGTTTGGCAAGAATGCGAAAAGGTCCAATGTAACGAGGAGCCAATTTGCCTTTGATACCGAAACGATGGGTTCCCTTCAGAGGGGTGACCCGAAGATAAGCCTTCTCGTCAACCTCGAAAGTCACAGCCTTATGTTTTCGGTCATATTGACTCTTTTGACGGGATTGGGCTGTTTTCAATTTTTCACGAACGATGCGAACTTGTTCTTCTGCTTCCTGAATCATGTCCGGGCCAAAGAATTTTCTTTCCCCGGTCTCTAACCAGTTAAGGGGTGTTCGACATCGTCGTCCATAGAGAACTTCAAAAGGGGCTTTACCCAAGCTAGATTGATAGCTGTTGTTGTAAGCGAATTCGGCAAATGGAAGGCACTTCTCCCAGTCCATTCCGAATGAGATAACAGAGGCTCGAAGCATGTCTTCTAGAATTTGGTTGACGCGTTCCACTTGACCACTCGACTGAGGGTGGAAAGCGGTGCTAAAGGAAAGACGGGTTCCCATAGCATTTTGGAAACTTTCCCAAAATCGAGAGGTGAAAAGACTTCCTCGATCCGAGTTAATTTCCAAAGGAACACCATGGAGAGACACTATTCGGGAGATGTACAAATCTGCCAGCTGACTAGCGGTTATACTCTCACGAACAGGTAAGAAGTGGGCTACTTTGGAAAGACGATCGACCACGACGAA
>NW_021231414.1:0-1315 GCF_002162155.2 Triticum dicoccoides | reverse complement strand
CTCGCGGTCCTTATATTGATCATCACGCCGCCCCCCACGTTCCTCACGCCTCGGGGCGATCTTGGACTATGGGCCGACTGGACTGAATTCGCAGCGACGGATCGGCTGTGAACCCTGTTCCGCGACTGGGATACAACTGAGTTTTGATCTCCTGCCGCCCGGAGCAAATCCCTGATTTGCTGCAAACCTCTACCCGCCTCCGACTGGGAAGGCTGAATTGACTCTGCTATACGGGCGGCAGTTGCTAAATTCTGAATCGGAGTTCGATATACCTGAGTTGGCGGTTGAAAGAGCTGGCGTCGACTGGATTCTGGAACCCTTGATTGCGTACGCTCGTCGAGTGCTCGCTGAAGATTCTCCAGTCGAGTGCGCTCAGCCAGGTTGGCCAAGCCGCATTCTCCAAGGCGCGAGCCTTGGGAGTTTCTACAACGATAGGAGTGTGAAGTGCATCCATGTTCCGACGGCGAAGCTCCTCCCTCTGGAGCGAAGTGAGGGGCTCGGGCAAGTACTCTTCGTGGGCTTGCTCCGGATCGTCTCCACCGCCACCTCCGTTGGTGCGGGTGAATCCAGGGGGACTGCGTGGTCCATCGACCATCAGAACCTCTGCCACCGGGTCACTGCTATCGCATTCGGATGCAGTCTCTATGGAGCCAGTCGACAGGTCGAATAGGCCGTAGAGAGATTCGTCGGGCTTGATCGCCGCGACTTGGGGGATGGCCGACTGGCGAGCCACCGCATGCCTCACCCACCACTGAAGCCTCGACCGACCGGAACGCTTGCGCCGGTGGGAGACTGGGAGTGAAGACAGCGCAGGAGCCGACCCATACTGGGTCGACGGTTGCCGCAGGAGGACGCCGCGGACACACGCGCGAAAGTGCATCGCCCCGCGGACGGGGAGCGCGTCCACGTCGAGTGGAGCCTCCTGAAGCCAACCGGAGTCGTCGGCGACGAACGTGAGTGCACCGAGACGGATCTCGTGGCCGTCGACCAGAACTCCACCTGAAACCATGATGACGGAGATCAAAAGAATCCCAACTTCTCCAACAAATAGCTAGAACACCTGCCCCACGGCGGGCGCCAACTGTCGTGGTTCTAAGTATGACAGTAGAATGGGGGTAGGTATGGAGAGGCAAGATCCTAGCTATGGAGTAGTTGTATACGCAAGGGATTTACGAGTTCAGGCCCTTCTCGGAGGAAGTAATAGCCCTACGTCTCGAAGCCCGGAGGTGGTCGACTGGATTATAAGCGTATGTGTTACAGGGGTGCGAACCCTTCTACCTGTGGAGGGGGGTGGCTTATATAGAGTGCGCCAGGA
>NW_021231413.1:0-3238 GCF_002162155.2 Triticum dicoccoides | reverse complement strand
GGATGCACTAGAGCTATAAATATATGAAAGCTCAAGAAAAGAAGCTAAGTGGGTGTGCATCCAACTTGCTTGCTCATGAAGACCTAGGGAATTTTGAGGAAGCCCATCATTGGAATATACAAGCCAAGTTCCATAATGAAAAATTCCCACTAGTATATGAAAGTGACAACATAGGAGACTCTCTATCATGAAGATCATGGTTCTACTTTGAAGCACAAGTGTGGAAAAAGAGATAGTAGCATTGTCCCTTCTCTCTTTTTATCTCATTTTTTTTCTTATTCTCTTTTTTTGGCCTTTCTCTTTTTTTGGCCTTTTTTTTAAGTCCGAAGTCTCATCGCGACTTGTGGGGGGACCATAGTCTCCATCATCCTTTCCTCACTGGGACAATGCTCTAATAATGAAGATCATCACACTTTTATGGATTTACAACTCAAGAATTACAACTCAAAGCTAGAACAAGATATGACACTATATGAATGCCTCCAGCGGTGTACCGGGATATGCAGTGAATCAAGAGAGACATGTATGATAATTATGAAGGTGGCCTTGCCACAAATACGATGTCAACTACGTGATCATGCAAAGAGCAATATGACAAAAGTAATGTGTGTCATATGAACGGAACGGTGGAAAGTTGCATGGCAATATATCTCGGAATGGCTATGGAAAAGCCATAATAGGTACGTATGGTGCTGTTTTGAGGAAGGTATATGGTGGGTGTATGGTACCGGTGAAAGTTGCGCGGCACAAGAGAGGCTAGCAATGGTGGAAGGGTGAGGGTGCGTATAATCCATGGACTCAACATTAGTCAAAAGAACTCATATACTTATTGCAAAAATGTACAAGTCATCAAAAACAAAGTACTACGCGCATGCTCCTAGAGGGATAGATTGGTAGGAAAAGACCATCGCTCGTCCCCGACCGCCACTCATAACAAAGACAATCAATAAATAAAATTGTGCTCCAACTTCATCACAAAGTGGTTCACCATACGTCCATGTTACGGGAATCACAAACCTCAACACAAGCATTTTTCATAATCACCTCAACTAGAATGACTTTAATATCACTACCTCCATATCTCAAAACAATTATCAAGTATCAAATTGATCATAGCATCCAATTCACTTTCTATGATAGTTTTTATTATACCCAACTTGGATGCTCATCATTCTAGGACCAAATTTGTAACCATAGCGAATACCATGCTGTTCTAAAAGACTCTCAAAATAATATAAGTGAAGCATGAGAGACTAGCAATTTCTTCAAAATTAAGTCACCGCCGTGCTCTAAAAGATATAAGTGAAGCACTAGAGCAAAAACTATCAAGCTCAAAAGATATAAGTGAAGCACATATAGTATTCTAGCAAATTCTAATCAAGTGGGCTTTTCCCAAGAGGTGTGTACAGCAATGATGATTGTGGTAAACTAAAAAGCAAAGACTAATATAATACATGAATCTCCAAGCAAAACACATATCATGTGACGAATAAAAATATAGCTCCAAGTAAAGTTACCAATGAACGAAGACGAAAGAGGGGATGCCTTCCCGGGGCATCCCCAAGCTTATGCTTTTGGCTATCCTTGAATATCTTGGGGTTCCATTGGCATCCCCAAGCTTAGGGCTCTTGCCACTCCTTATTCCATAGTCCATAAAAGCTTCACCCAAAACTTGAAAAACTTCACAACACAAAACTCAACAGGAAATCTTATAAGCTCCGTTAGTGAAAGAAAACAAAACCACCATAAAAGGTACTGTAATGAACTTATTATTTATTTATTTTGGTGTTAAACCTACTGTATTCCAACTTCTTTATGGTTTATAAACTATTTTACTAGCCATAGATGCATCAAAATAAGCAAACAACACATGAAAAACAGAATCTGTCAAAAACAGAATAGTCTGTAGCAATCTGTAACTTACGCAAACTTCTGGAACTGAAAAATCCTACCAAAATAGGAAGTCCTGGATGATTTGTCTATTGATCAGCAGAAAAAAGAATCAACGCAAAATCACGTTTCTGTGATTTAACAAAACTAAATTTGTGTGCGCAAAGTTTCTGTTTTTCAGCAGAATCAAATCAACTATCATCATAGGTTCTACTTGGCACAAACACTAATTAAAAGATAAAAACACATCTAAACAGAGGGTAGATGCAAGATTTATTACTAAACAGGAACAAAAACAAAAAACAGAAAGAAAATTGGGTTGCCTCCCAACTAGCGCTATCGTTTAATGCCCCTAGCTAGGCATAAAAGCGAAGATAGGTCTAAGTAGTGCCATCTTTGGCACTAAATTCATAAGTAGCTCCCATGATAGATTCATAAGGTAATTTGACTTTCTTTCTTGGAAAGTGCTCCATGCCTTTCTTTAATGGAAATTGGAATCTAATATTCCCTTCCTTCATATCAATAATCGCACCAATCGTTCTAAGGAAAGGTCTACCAAGAATAATAGGTCAAGAAAGAATGCAATCTGTATCAAGAACGATAAAATCTACGGGAACCAAATTTCTATTTGCAACAATGAGAACATCATTCATTCTTCCCATTGGCTTTTTAATGGTGGAATCCGCAAGGTGCCAATTTAAAAAGCAATCATCAAGATCATGGAAACCTAGAATATCACATAAAGTTTTCGGAATTGTGGAAACACTAGCACCCAAATCACACAAAGCAAAACACTCATGATATTTAATTCTAATCTTTATAGTAGGTTCCCACTTATCATTAAGTTTTCTAGCTATAGAAACTTCCAAATTAAGTTTTTCATCATAAGATTGCATCAAGGCATCAACGATATGTTTGGTAAAAGCTTTATTTTGACTATAAGCATGAGGATAATTACCAACGGGTTGCAACAAGGAAATACAACCTTCTAAAGAATAATTATCATAATCAAATTCCTTGAAGTCCGAGATAGTGGGTTCAATGCTATTTAAAGTCATGACCTCTCCAATCCCACTTTTACCAAATTTAGCATCAAGATCTAGAAACTCCGAATTCTTGGGACGCCTTCTAGGTAAAGTTGACTCATCTTCAGTCCCATAATTATCAAGATTCATATTGAAAAACAAATATCTAATAGGAGACGCATCAGTAACTTTAAGATCCTCATCATTATTTTCATGGAAACTAGAAGAACACACCTTTATAAAGCAATCATTCTTAGCACGCAATCTAGCGGTTCTTTCCTAGCACTCATCAATGGAAATTCTCATTGCTTTGAGAGACTCAT
>NW_021231412.1:0-984 GCF_002162155.2 Triticum dicoccoides | reverse complement strand
CTAACAGCTTGGTGGCAATGACTTTGGAGAACCATCACTGTCTTATCTGGAAGATCAACTCCCACTCGATTCAAATGATTGTTGTACTCAGACAATCTGAGCACAAGCTCAACAATTGAGCTTTTCTCCTTAGTTTGCAGGTTAAGAAAGTCATCGGAGGTCTTATACCTCTTGACATGGGCACGAGCCTGAAATCCCAATTTCAGCCCTCAAAACATCTCATATGTTTCGCGATGTTTCAAAAACGTCTTTGGTGCCTCAACTCTAAACCGTTTAACTGAACTATCACGTAGTTATCAAAACGTGTATGTCAGATGTTCGCAACAACCACAGACAACGTTCGAGGTTCAGCACACTGAGCGGTGCATTAAGGACATAAGCCTTCTATGAAGCAATGAGGACAATCCTCAGTTTACGGACCTAGTCCGCATAATTGCTACTATTAACTTTCAACTAATTTTTTTTCTCTAGGAACATATCTAAACAGTAGAACTATTGCGTGAGCTACGACATAATTTGCAAAAACCTTTTGACTATGTTCAGGATAATTAAGTTCATCTTATGAACTCCCACTCAGATAGACATCCCTCTAGTCATCTAAGTGATTACATGATCCGAGTCAAACTAGGCCGTGTCCGATCATCACGTGAGACGGACTAGTCATCATCGGTGAACATCTTCATGTTGATCGTATCTTCTATACGACTCATGCTCGACCTTTCGGTCTCCGTGTTCCGAGGCCATGTCTGTACATGCTAGGCTCGTCAAGTTAACCCTAAGTGTTTCGCGTGTGTTCCGAGGCCATGTCTGTACATGCTAGGCTCGTCAACACCCGTTGTATTTGAACGTCTGAATAAAACACCCGATCATCACGTGATGTTTTGAAACAGCGAACTGTCGCAACGGTGCACAGTTAGGGGAGAACACTTCTTGAAATTGTTGTAAGGGATCATCTTATTTACTACCGTCGTTCTAAGCAAATAA
>NW_021231411.1:0-838 GCF_002162155.2 Triticum dicoccoides | reverse complement strand
TTGTGATACATTCCAAGCCCTTGTGAACAAGGCCATCAATGCAGAGACAGCTCAACTCACTTACGAGGAGTCTCGTAAGCACACCCGTGATTTGGGATCTTCCTCCGGTTCTAGTTCCCAGAAGCGCCGGATTTGGGTTCCAAACTCCGCTCTTCCTTCCGGATATGCACCGAGGCCATCCTATGTGGTGCCTTCTCCAGCTCAGTCGTATGTTCCACCCGGGCCTACTGGTAGACCGTTTGTCAGTGCGGGTCCCCGTCCAACCTCAGGGACTTGCTTCACATGCGGGAAGCCAGGACACTATGCACGTGATTGCTCTCAGACTAGTTATGCTCCACCCCAGCCCGAGAAGACTGTTGGCTGTATTAAGCCATCACGCAAGATGATCAGTGTCAAGTCAGCCCCCACTGAACGTGGACGTGTGCATCACGTCTCAGCTAAAGACGCTCATGATGATCCAGATGTCGTTCTTAGCACACTCCTTGTTAATTGTCACCCATCATCAGTTCTATTTGATACTGGAGCATCTCACTCCTTCATTTCTGAAGGCTATGCCCGTTTGCACGACATATCATTTTGTGATATGCCAACTCCGCTTGAAATCCAAACCCCGGGGTCTAGATGGCAGACCACCAGAATCAGCCATGGTAACGAAATTCTTGTTGATAGACTTGTGTTCCTTGCATCACTTGTAGCCCTCAAGTCCTCAGATATTAACATCATCTTGGGTATGGACTGGATGACAGCTCATCATGCCAAGATTGATTGTTACACAAGATCTGTTCAGCTTACACACCCGTCTGGCAAGTTAGTCACCGTCTCCACTAGAGTTGCAAAG
>NW_021231410.1:0-527 GCF_002162155.2 Triticum dicoccoides | reverse complement strand
ATTGCCGCGACTTGGGTGGTGGCCGATTGGCGAGCCACTGCGTGTCTCACCCATCGCTGAAGCCTCGACCGACCAGAGCGCTTGGACTGGCAGGAGACAGGGAAGGAGGACGGCACAGGAGTCGACCGGTATGGGGTTGACGGCTGCCACAGCAAGACGCCGCAGACACACGCCCTAAAGTGCGTCGCCCCGCGGACGGGGAGCGCGTCGATGTCGAGTGGTGCCTCCTGGAGCCAAGCGGAGTCGTCGGCGATGAAAGCGAGCGCACCGAGACGGATCTCGCGGCCCTCGACCAGAGCTCCGCCAGAAACCATGATGAAGGCAATCGGACAAATTGCAATTTCTCCAAAAAGTCGCTAAGACACCTGCCCCAAGGTGGGCGCCAACTGTCGTGGTTCTAAGTCTGACAGTAGAATGGGGGGTAGGTATGGAGAGGCAAGATCCTAGCTATGGAGTAGTTGTACACACGAGTGTTTTACGAGTTCAGGCCCTTCTCGGAGGAAGTAATAGCCTTACGTCTCGGAGCC
>NW_021231409.1:0-464 GCF_002162155.2 Triticum dicoccoides | reverse complement strand
TTTCCTTGTCCCCCGCTCTCATGAGGGGCTCATATATCAAGTGGGCGGCACCGAAATATGGCGCATTGCCGGGACCGGATATCCATCCGGAACCCCTAAGAAGGCGTCCGAAGACTGGCCTTCGTTATGGTTTTATATAGAAGACGCTCCGCTGCCAGACCCTGTCCGGATCGGCCTCCCGGAGTTCAACAATGCTCCTCTGAAGAAATGCCTTAGTTGGCGCCCACGGAGCCCCCGACTGGAGGAAGACAAGAGCGTCCATTATTTGATGGGCCGGATAAGGTTACTGGCCCATTCTGGGTTGACCGTGATTGGAGTCATGGCAACATGCATTATGAGGGGAGTGCATCCACTACAATACAGGGGCCATCCCATGTGGGATTTCAACGGGGAGGACGATGCCACCCGTCACGGCCGCAAAGGGCCGGATTCGGCCGAAGACCTGGTGAAGATCCTGTCCGGCC
>NW_021231408.1:0-386 GCF_002162155.2 Triticum dicoccoides | reverse complement strand
CGATTTTGCAAATCAACCTGAGTCTCAGCGGCTACTGGGATCAGCGGTCTTACGTCATCCTTCAGGTGCATCTCGGGTTTTAGACCGATACACACCTTGAGGGCTACTGGCTATATATCTCGGCAGAGAATAAATTGCACCAATAAAAATATTGACAAAAAATTGGCCCATAGTCGGGGTGGTGCACCACCTCGGAACCAGTCCGGCATAAAGCTCGGGCGCTAGTGGCTGGCTCCATAGAGGGCATTTCCGGCATTAAGCTCGGCTAAACTCCTTTAAACTTCTTTGAACCAAGGTGATTTACGACACCTCGGATACAGTCCGGCGTTGGAGCTCGGATATACAGTTCGGCGTTGGAGCTCGATACATAGTCCGGCGTTGGAGTT
>NW_021231407.1:0-414 GCF_002162155.2 Triticum dicoccoides | reverse complement strand
ACTTTGTGCCTTCTTGCTGGTTATATGCTTTCCTTGCCATGACTTGCACCGTAGCGAGTGCATCGAGCTCGTTTACATGCCTTCGTGAGTTAAATTTCAGCATGTCTCAGTTTTCACTAAGTCTGAAAACTGATTGTGTTCGAGCGATGTTCGTGAGCTCGTTAGAGTATTTTGTGAACCCTTTTGGCCCCAGGTCACTTTGGGTGTTTTGTTAAGCTTGATGAGTAGCTCCATGCCATGTTCTTACTTGTCATGTTCAGGTTTTCTATCATGTTGTTTTACTGCTCCAAAGAGAGCATCGTGATCTGAAATTTCAGACTAGTGTTAATTTCACTAAGTCTGAGATCTGTTTTGCATTTGCGTTTTAGCCATGCTTGTTTGAACCTCTTAATGGATGAATTTGCCTATGGCTCA
>NW_021231406.1:0-2985 GCF_002162155.2 Triticum dicoccoides | reverse complement strand
CCTCGCCATCCCCCTCCCCCCGCGACTCCACCTGCATCAACCTCCCTCCCGAGCGCGACAGCTAGGGTTCCTAGCCGCCGCCACCGCTGCCGGCCCGCCGCCGTGGCGCGCCCAGCCGGCCGAACCCGACGCTGCCCAGCTGCCCCTGCCGTCCTCCACCACCGGTCACCTCCGCAGCAGCCGGCGAGCCAAGGAAGTACTCCTCCAGCGACCTCACCGCCCACACCTCCCTCAAGCCCATGTAGGCGATTTCAAATTCAGCAATCGTCTTTCCCTACCCTCATGGTTCAAATCGAATCGTCCGTCTGGCCTGGTTAGAGATCTCGCGCCCACGCCCATGCCGTCGTTGGAATATGGGTTGCGGCGGGGAAAGGTTGCTAGGGTTCCTCGGCCCTGGGGACACGGGCTCCAGATCGGGGTGTCTTGCCTCTTCCATCTCCGCGCGGTAGAATTGCTGGCCCTGGGGACACGGGTTCGAAATGCATGCGCACCTGAATGTACTTACTGAATTTTAATTGAGAGTAAAATTCAGTGTAATTTTGGTTAATTGAATTAAATGTAAATTCAGTTAACTCATAAAATTAAGTGAAACATTTGGTCTGGTTGAAATGCAGCAAGTTTTTTGGGGGTCCTAATCATTTTTCTTACAAAAACTTGCTTAAATAGCAGCAAGTTTGAATATAGTGTATGTTCTGTAGCTTGTTTAGAAAGATCACTAAATACAGTGTATGTTCTGTAGTTTGAATTGTGTAATGTTCCGGGTTGTGTAATACTCAGACTTGACTAGTTCTAACCCCATACAGAAACCCTAAATCCCCAATCCCTTCTACTCACCACGTATGCTCATCTATTTTTCCTTTTGATGAACAGCAGGTTAGTGGATTGGTCAGGTATCTGAAGGTCAGTGGATTCCAAGCAGCCAGATCAAAGGTAACTGAAGAAAACACCATTGCTCTGTTATGCTTGTGATGGCCTGAATGATGGTGTATAGATGTTCTTTTGATTTTTGTGATGGTCAGATTTGTTACATCAGATCAACTAGACATGATTTGTTACATGGTTGTAGACATGTTCTGTTGATACTTGTGATGGTCTGATAGTTGTAGACATGTTCTTTCGCCATAGCCGAAACACCATGAATTGGTAAGCTACTGGTTACTGCCATACCGCAAACAAGTACTTGGAGTTCTAGCTTCCATGCACTAGCCTATCAATGGCGAAAGAGAAAAAAACACTGACTAAAAATATCAACATTTGTGTCCATGCTTCGATGCAAAAAAACATTTGTGTCTATCTTCCATGCACTAGCCTATCAAAGCTCTTTTTACCAGCTGTAAGGCAGTGTGCAATGCAAGACCTGCATTAGGTAGTGGATGAGGCCACAAGACCAGCTTTAGGGTTTAGGGCTTAAGCCAAGAGGAGAAAGAAAGGGCTGTCCATATGAAAAGATACCATCATTATTGTTTCCATGAATGTGGTGTAATATATGTGGCATGTGTTTGTTCATCTTTTCTGCAGGAGCATCTTTGAGTCCTGACACCTTCTAGTGGTGCTGGTGTCTTCACCCAAGAAGATATACTGCTGGGTTTTGTCTTCGACCATCGTGTCGTGATGATTTTGCAGGTACCCCGAGAGGCCCTTGAGTTTGCCGGAATGTCGATTAACTTCCGTTCCAGCAAATTCGGGTACTCCATATGTCCTATTTTCAGCAAAGGTCATGCTGAAATTTTCCGTGAATTTTAGCATGACTTTGCTAAAAATAGGACATATGGGGTACTTGCGACTAATGCATGGGCCGGGGTATCTTAGTACATAACTAAGTAGATCAACTGCCCCTTTATTCTTGCCGCATTAAACCATAGGTGGCAATAGAGCCAAGTGATTAGGCCCAACTTAGGATTCTCCTTAGCATCGATAAACCCTAGATGATAAACCCAACATAGGTGGCAATAGAGCCAAGTGATTAGTGCCAAGTGATTAGGCCCAACCTAGGGTGCCTTGGCATCGATAAACCCTAAATGATGAAAACTTAACTTGGATGCCCCGGATGCCTCGGTGTCGATGAGAACCTAAATGATGCACGCTTAGGCTTTTAGGGTGCCTCGGCGTCGACAAACCCTAAATGATGAAAACTTAGGCTTTTAGGGTGCCTCGGTGTCGACAAACCCTAAATGATGAGACCATGATCTTGTTCCTTGGCAATAAACAACTTTTTGACCAAACTTTTTTTCCTATTTAGAGCGAAACATGGCCCACAACAATGAGGCCGGTGGTTCGGGCGGCAAGCAATTCTGGGAGCTGTCCCAGGAGATGGAGGAACAACCTCACCGCTATGAGGACGCCGCGGAAGACACCGATCCTGATTACACAACCCCTAGTGGCGTCGGGGATGACACCACTGATGGTGCCGTCGAGGATGCCACCACTGATGATGGCAGCGCACACACAGATGGCAGCCAACTGAAGAAGCAAAGGAAGGGCCGGCGCCCGAATGCGCTCCGCACCCTCAAGTAGGAATTCACTCAAGTGGACTCCGACGAGAATCCAATGGAGCCCAAACATATAGTCAAGGGGTACGCGCTTCAGCTCGGGTGCATTCTCCGGAGCACCGTCTCGATCAACACCGTTAACCTTAGGAATAAGGACCACAGGAATTTGTGCAACCTCCTCTTCACGAAGCTGCACGAACGATACAAGTTCCCCGCCGGATTTGAAAACACACACCTCTCAGGGAATAAAGTGAACAGTGCCGCCCTCACGAAGATGAGCACGGCCCTGTCTACTTGGAGAAGCACGGTGAAGAGAATGATTGATAAAGGTGATACTTATGAGAAGATCAAGGAGAAATATCCTTTGATGAGCGAAATGAGTACAAGGAGTTCAAGATCAAGTGCGAGAGCAACGCAACCTCCGAATCAAGTCGGTGGGGGAAAGAAATGCAGGAGTTGAACTTAGGGGAACACAAACTCGGTCCCGGCAGTTACA
>NW_021231405.1:0-2499 GCF_002162155.2 Triticum dicoccoides | reverse complement strand
TTTTGCCTTTTTCGCCTTCTTTTTCGTTCGCCTTTTTCTCGTTTGATCTTTTGTTTGCTCATGTTGCCATATGTCTTCTATTTGCTTGCATGTTTAGTTGCTAAAAATCTATTGATATGGATCCTCATCCACTTGCTAATCTTTTCAGAAGATCCAATTATTTGAACCAATTGCTAGTGAGTTGAGTGCACCTGATTATCTCTATGAAGTTTTGCTTGAAATTCATGAATCTGAAAATTGTGATGAAGTGTTGAAATAAGAAATCGAGGACGTGATTCATGATAACTCCTTGAATGAAAAGCATGATTGCAATGATGTTATTATAAATTCTATTAATGTCAATTGTGTTAGTGATATGCAAAACCCCAAGCTTGGGGATGCTTGTTATGTTATGTCCACTACTTATTGCAATGATCATGATTGGGGTGATAATTATTCTTATGTCTTGAAAATTTATTTGAGCCTTATGATGAATATGTTATTGATAATAATTTTTGCAATAGTATTGAAAGTGGGTTTGGAAGAGCGTCAACCTTAGGTGAAAAAATCCCACATATTTGGAGAGTGTTCAATCTTGTGAAATTTCTGATAAAAGTGGGCTTGGAGAGGTCATGGCTTTATTTGATGATAATCCCACTATTTTGGAAGAGTGTCTTGCATGCATTTGGATCATGAAGAGAATATTTTATGTGATGGTTATATTGTTGAGTTTGATTATGATCCCACATGGAATTATTATGAGAGAGGAAAATATGGTTGTAGAAATTTTCATGTTACTAAATTACCTCTCCTTATGTTGTGTTTGTCAATCTTTTATTCCTTTCCTTTGCATATGCTAGATATTTATTATCTTGATAATTTGTTTGCTTATAAATTTCCTATGCCTAGGAAGTATGTTAGACTTAAATGTGCTTGTCACATTTTTTACGATGCTCTCTTTGTGTTTTAATTATTATCTTTCATGTGAGCATCAATAAAATTATGCCTAGCTAGAGGCGTAAAACAATAGCGCTTGTTGGGAGGTAACCCA
Source organism: Triticum dicoccoides (assembly GCF_002162155.2). Taxonomy (NCBI): domain Eukaryota; kingdom Viridiplantae; phylum Streptophyta; class Magnoliopsida; order Poales; family Poaceae; genus Triticum; species Triticum dicoccoides. The sequence goes on along the minus strand of NW_021231405.1, from coordinate 1,469 downwards.
ATGAATAAAATTTATTTTTGTCTTTTTGTTTCTATTCTTGAGTGTTTGCCCAATTATGCCTCTGTTTAGATGTGTTTTTGTGGTTTAAATTAGTGTTTGTGCCAAGCAAAGCCTTTGGGAAAATTTGGGTGATAGTTGATTCGATCTTGCTGGAAAACAGAAACTTTTGCGCTCAGAATTTTTCCCATTTTTAATAGAGGAGTGCTTTTGATTTAATTCTTTTTGGAGAAGATTAATATACAAACTGCCCATGTAGTCCTAATTTTTCAGAATTTTTGGAGTTACAGAAGTATACAAAGTTCCCTGATTAATACATAATGTTCTGTTTTTATAGATTATGTTTTCGTTGTGTTATGTGCTTGTTTTGATGATTCTATGGTTTTCTTTGAAGAGTTTTTGCCATGGAAAAGTTAGAATACAGTAGATATAATACAATAACAAAATATGAATGGGTTTGCAATAATACTTAGAGTAGTGATTTGCTTTCTTATAATAACGGATCTCACTAAGGTTTTGTTGAGTTTTGTGTGATTGTAGTTTTCAAGTTTTGGGTGAGATCGCGATGGATGAAGGAGTAAGGATTAGAAAAAGGCTAAGCTTGGGGATGCCCGAGGCACCCCAAGATAATATTCAAGAAGTATCAAGCAACTAAGCCTGGGGATGCCTCTGAGTGGCATCCCCTCTTTCTTCTAAGAATCATCGGTATTTTACTTGGAGCTATATTTTTATTTGTCACATATTATGAGTTTTGCTTGGAGAGTCTTGTATGATATGAGTATTTGTTTGTTTTGCTTTGTGTCATCTATCCTTGCTAGACACACCGAGTTGAGGGAGCCAAAATTATGCTATGACTTGTTAGGATTGCTCTCTATGCTTCACTTAAATCTTTATGAGCTATGGAATTGCTCTAGTGCTTCACTTATATCTTTTTGAGAACGATGTGCTTTACTATTTTTTGAAGAAATGCTCTCATCTTCACTTAGATCTATTTGAGAGTTAGTAAATATTTTAAGAAATTCTCTATTGCTTCACTTAAATTATTTTGAGAGAAGAAATTTTTTATGCTCATGTTCTTCACTTAGATTTGTTTGAGCTATCAAAAGCAACATATGAAATTAGTCCCAAAGTGATAGATATTCAAGAGGGATATAATAAAAACTTTCATGAAGATCATTGGACCAAATAAACTTGATTCTTGGTAATAGTTTTGAGATATGATGATAGTGATATGTGAGTCATGTTGATGAGTAATTATGCTTTAGTAAAAATATTGGTGTTAAGGTTTGTGATTCCCTATGCAAGCATGAAAGTTAATAGTTATGCAATGAAATTATATCCTACTTATGGTGCATTATTTGGTGTTAGTTATGCTTAATGCTCGCTTATGAGATTTTTTGTTTCTTGGTTGGATGCTTCCCAATCTTTTGCGAGCCTTCATTTGCACTAAGTATGATCACTACTTCTGCATC
>NW_021231404.1:0-1373 GCF_002162155.2 Triticum dicoccoides | reverse complement strand
TCGCCGGAGATCCCCTTCAACGCCGTCGCCGCCTCAGCTCGTCCCCGACCTCACCGGTGGCCTCTACGGGAGCGCTGTGAGCCTAGCTACTCCTCCGACCCTCTCTCTCTCATTCCTGAGCCGTGTAGCCACCGCACGAGGATCACACGCCCGCACCGCCGCGGACCTCGTCGCCGACGTGCTTCCGGCCACACTCCGGCCACAAGATGGTGTCCATCTTACTCACCAAGTCCCGCAACACCTAGCTAGCTACTCCACGAGCCTCACCGACCCCTCTAGCGCCAAGTTCACCTCCGACCGAGCCCCGGTGGCCGCCAAAGTCGTCGCCGGCGCCAACTCCGGCCACCCCGACCTCAACGGACTCCGCCAAGAGCTGCGGTTTGTCCTCAGCTCCCCTCCGGTGGTCTCCGCGGCCCATTTGGTGGCCGAAATGGCCAAAACCACTCCCGCCGCCGCGTTGGGCTCGCCGGCGGCTAAACGCCGGTGCAGCCGACCCGGGTTTGACCACGGGTGGGCCCTGGTTGACTCCCCTGAGTCAATGACAGGTGGGGCCCAGCCCTGTTAATTAAACAGGATTAGTTTTAATTAAGTTTTAATTAAAATAATCACCCTGACATGCGGGACCCACTGTCAGGTTTGACCCAGACCTGTTCCGTTGACCTGCTGACGTCACACTGACGTCAGGCTGACGCAGTAATTGATTTTCTGGATTTAATTTAAATCAGGAAATTCCAGAATATAATTTAAACTTCAAAAATTCATAACTTTTATTCTGTAACTCCAAATTGGACAAATTATATATGAAAAATGATCAGAAAAATCCAATCTATCCATCTGTACTATTTTCATGCATGATCAAACAAGTTAAATTGATGTTTCAAGCAGAACAAGGAAAAGCACTTTAAAAGCCATATTTGAATTTGAAATTTGAATCCTTGATTCAAATTTGTTCAAACCCTTCCGGTTTTAGTTGCATTAGCCCAATACACTCATTTTGCCATGTCTCATGCATGCATCATATTGTTGCATACTGTTTGGTAATGTTTGTGTATCGGTGCTCTCTGCGGCAGGTTCTGTCTCCGAGGAATACCGTGATTACCCTAACGAAGAACCGTATCAGTGCATCGAGCCATCAGGCAAGCAACCAACCATTTGATCATATCGATACAATCCCATGTTCTCGCTCCTGCTCTCTTTTACTGCATTAAGACAACGCGTTTCAAACTGCTGTGTGCTACGGTAGTTGAACCCATTTCCTCTGCATGACCTGTCATTGCCACAGTAACTAGATGAAACCCACTAGCATGTGTAGGAGTTGTCTGAGCCATATGTATGTGTTGTTCCTACCTTGCTATGCCTGCTATGCTTAGAGT
>NW_021231403.1:0-667 GCF_002162155.2 Triticum dicoccoides | reverse complement strand
GTTTGGGTTTACGCAGACTTATGGAGAAGCCTGCGTTTACAAGAAAGTGAGTGGGAGCTCTGTAGCATTTCTCATATTTTATGTAGATGACATACTTTTGATGGGAAATGATATAGAATTCTTGGACAGCATTAAGGCCTACTTGAATAAGTGTTTTTCAATGAAGGACCTTGGAGAAGCTGCTTATATATTAGGCATCAAGATCTATAGGGATAGATCGAGACGCCTCATAGGTCTTTCACAAAGCACATACCTTGATAAGATTTTGAAGAAGTTCAAAATGGATCAGTCCAAGAAAGGGTTCTTGCCTGTACTGCAAGGTGTGAGATTGAGCTCGGCTCAATGCCCGACCACGGCAAAAGATAAAGAAGAGATGAGCTTCACCCCTATGCCCCAGCCATAGGATCTATTATGTATGCCATGCTGTGTACCAGACCTGATGTAAACCTTGCCGTAAGTTTGGTAGGAAGGTACCAAAGTAATCCCGGCAAGGAACACTGGACAGCGGTCAAGAATATCCTGAAGTACCTGAAAAGGACAAAGGACATGTTTCTCGTTTATGGAGGTGACGAAGAGCTTGTCGTAAAGGGTTACGTCGACGCTAGCTTCGACACAGATCTGGATGACTCTAAGTCACAAACCGGATACGTGTATATGTTGAATGGTG
>NW_021231402.1:0-428 GCF_002162155.2 Triticum dicoccoides | reverse complement strand
TCTACATGCTCACTACCATTACAACCGTTCCCTAACAATGGATAATGTCCTATACTACTTACTCTCCCGCTCAATCACGGAGACGAGTTTTCCACGGTTTCCACCCCTCCCTCCATACCGCAGCAACACGAGTTTTTTCCACCCCTTTCAGAAAGCGCTCTTCGCGCCACAAAGCCGCCCCAAGACGCGCGAGCTATGAGCATCGAGCTTAAACATATCGCAAACGTCAAAAATAATATAACGGGATTACTATATATCGCGCACGTGCGATATGTTTGTCACAAGGCGCAAAAAATAATTATAAAAGGAATGCAACACGAGGACTTCCCAGGAGGTCACCCATCCTAGTACTACTGTCGTCCAAGCACGCTTAACTTCGGAGTTCTGATGGGATCCGGTGCTTTAGTGCTGGTATGATCGCATCCGAC
>NW_021231401.1:0-684 GCF_002162155.2 Triticum dicoccoides | reverse complement strand
AGTGACATGATATGGCCAATATCATTTTGCTCCTTTTGATCTCCATCTTCGGGGCTCCATGATCATCATCGTCACCGGCATGACACCATGATCTCCATCATCATGATCTCCATCATCGTGTCTTCATGAAGTTGTCTCGCCAACTATTACTTCTACTACTATGGCTACCGGTTAGCAATAAAGTAAAGTAATTACATGGCGTTGTTTAATGACACGCAGGTCATTCAATAAATTGAGACAACTCCTATGGCTCCTGCCGGTTGTCATACTCATCGACATGCAAGTCGTGATTCCTATTACAAGAACATGATCAATCTCATACATCACATATCATTCATCACATTCTTCTTGGCCATATCACATCACATAGCATACCCTGCAAAAACAAGTTAGACGTCCTCTAATTGTTGTTTGCAAGTTTTACGTGGCTGCTATGGGTTTCTAGCAAGAACGTTTCTTACCTACGCAAAACCACAACGTGATATGCCAATTCCTATTTACCCTTCATAAGGACCCTTTTCATCGAATCCATTCCGACTAAAGTGTGAGAGACTGGCACCCGCTAGCCACCTTATGCACCAAGTGTATGTCAGTCGGTGGAACCTGTCTCACGTAAGAGTACGTGTAAGGTTAGTCCGGGCCGCTTCATCCCACAATACCGTCGAAACAAGATTGGACTAGTAA
>NW_021231400.1:0-1774 GCF_002162155.2 Triticum dicoccoides | reverse complement strand
TGGTATGGGTCGGTAATACCCAAAAAAATAACTAAATCAGAGGAAATTCCCCTCTTTAATAGTACAGATCTCAGACTAATGTTAGAATTTTTTTTGAACTATTCCAGACTAAACTTGTATGAACAGTATGTACATGTCATGCTTTTTAATTTGTGTTCCAGACTTTCTAATTACGTATATGATGCTTTCATACACTTATATAGACCCAAATTGTTTAGAATATTATCCTTGATATTTCGCATCTGTCAGATAGTACAAGGCATGAATCACAAAGTAAAGCTTACAGTCAAAAAAATGTGAAGCTTGGCAAGGCATGGTGCTCAAATATGTGTACCTCAAAGCTTAATTTTGTTCGCCTGCATCAATCATCCAGTTCTGGTCTGACTTCATTTTGCAAGGTTAGTGTGAGCAATATTTGCTTTCCACACTATATTACGAACTTCTCTCCATTTTACGGTTACCTGCAAAACTAACCAAATTAAACAGGGCCATCTGAATATAAGTACAAATTAGATAAGTCAGGAGACAGTAACAGGAATGTCCAGCTTCATAATAGAGCAAGCAAAATTCAAAATATTTTCTTGTGGCCAAATTAAATCTAAATGTACACGCGCAAGACATCTTGACCACATAGTGTATAATAACTAAATTAGGTGGTTCAGCTGAAGATATGAGACATTTTTAGCTCAGAGAGTAAACGGCTATAGAATTTTACAGAAAAAAACTACATACTACGCCCTCTAACAAAATATGAGACATTTTTTGCATTCCCGGCAGCTCCCAAATCTCTGTAAGAGTACAATTCTGCCCTCACCATTGTCCAACTCCCAAATCAGTTTGAATTTGAACCTCGCCGTCGGCAGCACCTCGTGCCTCGCCCAGCAACTCACGCCTCGCCCGGTGCTTGCCGCTCCAGGTGCTCACCACCTCCTTGCCCGCTCCTTGCCCCGACACTGCTTGACCAGGCCCAACAAATCAGTTATGTTTATTTTAGCAGCAGTACACTGATTGTCAAACTGTGTACACTATGCAACAGTACAGTTCATACCAATCAGTGCTACTCCTTTCAGTTACAGAGGCCATCCTGACTGTACTGCAAAACCTAGATTGAGGAGACGCAGTACTGTAAGTGCTAGAGTAACTGTCTTACAGCTAATCAGAGGCAACCGCTTCTTCAGGAGCTGCATCATTGTCCATATCTCATCGTTCCTCCATCTGCAACACGCATCCCTACTCCCATCTGCATCCCATCAAGAATCACAACCATATCCCATCCACACAAGAATCACAACGAACTATACTCCTAATCAAGAATCCACCCCACGCAGCCAGTACGGGGAAGATGCACACCTTGTGGGTCTTGCTATCGAGCGTAGAGCGTGGTAGGCGATTGGGAATTCGGGATTCCGGTGCGGGCTCAATCTCGGGTGTCGTCGAGATAGAGGGGGGACTCCGGCTTAGAGAACCCATGGGGGACGGTAGCGTCCAGTACGGGCGCTCCTGTTTGCAGATAGAGGGCAACGAGGAGCGCTGGCGTTTGTCACAGCTGGTGTCGAGTAGGACAAGGCCGCCGTGCACGCGCTCCTCCTCGACCTTGGAGCACGCAAGACGCAGCACGGGGGAGAGGGAAAGGCGACACGGGCGAGAGGGAGAGAAGGCGGAGAAGCCGTAACGGGAGGGAGGCGGCGACGCCGGTGAGAGGGAGGTGACAACACAAATCGTCAGAGGAGAGCTAGGAATTTGGTGGAGGGGAATGACCAAACGAGAGTGTGAC
>NW_021231399.1:0-651 GCF_002162155.2 Triticum dicoccoides | reverse complement strand
CGTCGCGGCAGCGACAACGGACACCGAGACGAGCACGTGACACCACTGCCTTCCTGTCTTAGCGTAACGCGAGTCGAGGCGGATGTCGTCGCGGTAGCGACGACGGACGCCGAGACGAGCACGTGAGACCAACGCCACCCTGTCTTAGCGTAACGCGAGTGGAGGCGGACGTCGTCGCGGTAGCGACGACGCTCGCCGAGACGAGCACGTGACACCGGTGCCACCCTGTCTTAGCGTAACGCGAGTCGAGGAGGACATCGTCGCGGTAGCGACGAAGGACACCGAGACGAGCACGTGACACCAGTGCCATCCTGTCTTAGCGTATCGCGAGTCGAGGTGGACGTCGTCGCGGTAGCGACGACGAACGGCGAGACGAGCACGTGACACCAGTGCCACCCTGTCTTAGCGTAACGCGAGTCGAGGCGGACGTCGTCACGGTAGCGACGACGGACGCCTAGACGAGCACGTGACACCAGTGCCATCCTGTCTTAGCGTAACGCGAGTCGAGGCAGACGTCGTCGCGGTAGCGACGATGGACGCCAAGACGAGCACATGACACGAGTGCCACCCTGTCTTAGCGTAACGCGAGTCGAGGCGGACGTCGTCGCGGTAGCGACGACGGACGCCGAGACGAGCACGTGACACCACTGC
>NW_021231398.1:0-388 GCF_002162155.2 Triticum dicoccoides | reverse complement strand
TATGATGCATACCATGATGTCTCTTATCGAATTACCACGATAGTTTATGGGTTAGGCATTAGAGACAACCACATTCACTTTAAATAGGGCACCACGTAATTCCGATGAGATGACACCGTATGAATTATGGTTTAGAGAAACCTAAGTTGTCGTTTCTTAAAGGTTTGGAGCTGCGACGCTTATGTGAAAAAGTTTCAGGATTAAGCTCGAACCCAAAGCGGATAAAATGCATCTTCATAGGACACCCAAAACAGTTGGGTATACCTCCTAATTCAGATCCGAAAGCAATATGGATTGTTTTTCTAGAATCGGGTCCTTTCTCGAGGAAAAGTTTCTCTCGAAAGAATTGAGTGGGAGGATGGTGGAGACTTGATGAGGTTATTGAACC
>NW_021231397.1:0-1624 GCF_002162155.2 Triticum dicoccoides | reverse complement strand
GATGGTATTATGAAGGTACAATGCTATGCTACGGTCTAAAGGCATACTGGGATCATCTACGTGCAGAGGTGGAACCAGCTGATTGGTGCTCAAGAATCTCTTCCTGAGCAATAACATTCTATTAAAAATTATCGATGATGACCTCCTCCTCAACACCTCACCGCCGGGCTCGACGAGAGGAACGGTTTTGCTTCCTTTATTTATTTATTTATTTTCCCCGGTTTCTTTATTTTCTTCCGTGAGAGGTACGGTCTCTCGGAAATAATAAAAAAGTGCTTTCTTTATTTATACCATTAGAAACGTCAAATGTTATTTCTAAGGATATAAATTTTATGGCTTGCAATTTGTACTACATTATTAAAATGTTCAATCTAGGGATACCAATGGTCTAGTATGTCACACGCGAACTCCACCAGCTCATGATTGCTCATGACCGCTACACTCCCATGTAGCCGCAGGCGCTGGCCGTCCAGAGCAGCACGGCCGGCACGCCGAGCTCCCTCGCGGCATCCACCTCGCCGGCAACCTGCCTCCCTTGCATTATAATTTTGTTCATTTGGTTGCCTGCTGCATGTCCGCTTAAATACTCAGAATGCAACTGTCCAGATTTGGTTCAATTGGACTGACAATATCTATCTCTTGTTGTTAAATCGCCGTCTTGATTTTTGATTAAGGGCGAAAGTGTAGGAAATTCATTCAGATTTATAATTGTCAAGGCTCTAAAGTGTAAATCAGACCTGACCAATCATAAGGGGATCTCTTATATAGTTAGAATTCAGAATGCATTCAACATACGTCCAAAGTTTTGTAATTCCTGGATAACCAAAATTAATGATCTCTAGCTTCGACGTTCATTCACCTGGTAATTAATTAAACTAACTTGCTCTTGTCCATGCAGATGGAGTAGGAGGACGAGGAGCAGCAGCAAATCATACGGGGCGTGGGAGGCTGATGGCATCAAGTCAGCTGGACATGCTGCTAGAGACGGCAAACGGAGCCGGCGAGGAGACCACCTGCCTCCCTTGCATTATAATTTTGGTTGTGGTTGTTGCACCTGCAGGGGCTGTTGTTATCTATCACCCACGACGGCGTTGCCATGTCGTTCACAAATCAGTTATGTGCTTGTTGCGTCTGGAAGGGCTGCAGCTTTAAATTTTTTTGTTATTGTGGTTGTTCCCAGATATATCGATCGAAGGGCCGTTGGCCGAATTTTATTAGAAGGGAAGTAGGGGAAATACAAAGGGTTACAGTCTAGGAGAACTAGACCTGCAACCAGGACAGTACATCCCAGCGGCAAAAACAAAAAACTACAGAAATACAAGAAACCAAGACATGCCTACAAGATCAGGCATTTAGGTCGCTGATGCAGCCCGCTGCCCTCCACATGCCGATATCTTCTAGGACCAGATCCCGGACCCTACCCGCAGAGCTGTTTACATTATCAAAGATCCTCGAGTTCCTTTCCTTCCAGATCCTCCGGTGTAATAGAATGACAATAGTGTCAAAGTTCTTCCTCATTGGCTTCGGAATTCCCTTTCTCGCCTTCAGCCACCACTCTTCTGTAGTACTGAAGCTGTCCTCTGGTATTATGAAATCAGTACCTGTCCGTGCCCTAAAATGCAGC
>NW_021231396.1:0-1083 GCF_002162155.2 Triticum dicoccoides | reverse complement strand
ATTGTACCCGATATACACAAGAATTTTGAAGTATTTTGTGACGCATCCAGAAAGGGTCTCGGATGCGTGTTGATGCAAGAAGGCAAGGTTGTCGCCTACGCTTCAAGGCAACTTCGCAAACACGAGGAAAATTATCCCACTCATGATTTAGAAATGGCAGCAGTTATTCATGCACTCAAGGAATGGAGGCATTTTCTACTTGGAAATCGATGTGAGATATATACGGATCACAAAAGCCTCAAATACATTTTTGCGCAGCCAGAACTAAATTTACGGCAACGCCGCTGGTTAGAATTGGTAAAGGATTACGATGTGGGTATCCATTACCATCCAGGGAAAGCAAACGTAGTGGCCGATGCCCTGAGTCGGAACCCCAGCTCCAACGGGAACTATCTGCACAGCTTGAGGCCCGAATTCCATCAAGAATTTGTTAAGCTCAACTTGATAATGGTAGCAGAAGGCACCATATCAAACTTGGAAATACAACCACACCTTGTGGAGAAAATCAAAGAGGCTCAGTCCGGTCACCCCAGCATTGAAGGAATTAAAAGGAAGTTGAGTATGGGCAAGGCCTCGGAATTCGTCATAGACAATGAAGGAATATTACGGTACGGAGAAAGGCTATGCGTGCCAAACATAGAAGACCTTAAACAGCAAGTTTTAACTGAAGCACACACCACTCCATATTCGATCCACCCTGGAGGAACCAAAATGTATAAGGATATTCAGGAAAGATTTTGGTGGCACGGTATGAAGAGGGACATAGCCGCTTTCATTGCATGTTGCGACTCATGTCAACGCATAAAAGCTGAACATCAGAGACCAGCCGGACTACTGCAACCTAACAAAATACCTGAGTGGAAATGGGATGAAATAGGGATGGATTTTATTGTCGGATTACCTCGGTCACGACACGGAAATGATGCCATATGGGTCATCACTGACAGGTTGACCAAAGTAGCACACTTTATTCCAGTAAAGACAACCTACACCACTCAGAGGCTTGCCAGGATTTATCTTTCCCGCATAGTCTGTCTGCACGGTGTCCCGAAGACTATAATTTCCGACAGAGGCACTCAGTTC
>NW_021231395.1:0-1123 GCF_002162155.2 Triticum dicoccoides | reverse complement strand
GTAAATCCCACGAAAAGATGTATATAAATGCATCTGCATCAAGTCGATACGCTTCAGTGTTTTTTGTGACTCGCGTCGAACAAATAATTTGATACAATCCTATAGCCCATGCACCAAGAGCAAAAGGATATGTGCACTGATAACAAAGATTCCGACATTTTCCTCTTTTTTCAAGGAGACGCAACAGACATCAATGATATTTTTCATCAGTGAAGTTCAGTCCTACCAAAGTGAATTTAATTGAAAGCAGGGTTGAGTGTATTCAAAGAAAATAAAACACATCCTGCAAGGTTACACATGCTGTGAAATATAGATTGTGCCTCGAAGCAATATGTCCAACCTTGATAAAACCCTGCTGATTAGCCCCTCAATCAACTCTAGTGGTATAAATTTAACCAGCACTTAAATAATGGACAGTGGACTCTCTGAATTAATGTTTCTTGCAGAACACAATAAACTCTCAGTTAATTCTTTTGCATGGATCAACAAGTATATACAACAGTGCGTACATAGGATATCAAGGACTACATTGGACACCCAAGTTTGAGATAACACCAGCAACCAAACTAAAAAATAAATCTCAACTTGTCTTGTTATGTACGGAGACATCAAGGACTACACTAAACACCAAATTCTACACCGAGAAAAAAAAACTTTATTTATCATGTAAGGGGATGGTAGCAGCTATTTAACCAGAGTTTTGCGGCACCATCCTGCCAAATGAAGTCAAGAAGCTATTTTAAAAGGGTCCATGCAACACCATATCTAATAGTTTACTGGAAACAACTTTAAAATAGTCTCTCAATGTGAACTATTTTTCTTCTTGGTATCCAAACAAAGCATTTTCATTTTATCAATGTATTGGCCTGTTATTCACTCATAGGGCACTGCAATATGATAAGTTATTCTTCATTTTATTATTGCTCGCTAGATTATTTTCAGTTCAACTGTCATACTCAAATTTCATACTCTATGGCAAACCATTTAATTTCAGAGAACACAATGAAGTCTAAATTGATAACAATTCTATTACTATGGAATAACACACAAGTAAATGAGAGTAAACTCTAAAATACAAGTCATTTTAGCATGCCATGTAATGTAAAATAATTGGATTAAAACC
>NW_021231394.1:0-618 GCF_002162155.2 Triticum dicoccoides | reverse complement strand
TAGTAGGGGCGGATGTAATTTTTTACATCCGCGCCACCACGGTAGTACTGCACGTCCTGCGCGGTAGTACCGCGGGAGGCCACGGTAGTACCGCTCCCCCGGAGTCGTAGTACCGTGGCCCTTGTACCTAGTACCGCTGCGTCACGGTAGTAGGAGCGGATGTAATTTTTTTACATCCGCGCCTCCACGGTAGTACCGCGCCCCGTGGGCGGTAGTACCTCGTCAGATTGTTTGCACTGTTTCATTTTCAGCAGAAGTAGGCACGGATGTAGTTTATTTCATCCGCGCTCTTCGCAGACATTAACTTTCCTGCCTTGCGGTAGTACCGCAAGGGGGAGCGGTAGTACCACGCAAGCGGTAGTACTGCACTCAGTCAGGCAAGGTCTGGCCTCTGCTGCTGCCGCGGAAGTACCGTGGTCCTCCACGGTAGTACCGCGTGGCCTTACGGTAGTACCGTGCCCCTGGAGCGGTAGTACCGCATGTCGCAAGCTGAACATGTGGATAACGGTTGGATCTTTTCCATAACTATAAAAGGGGCGTCTTCTACCTCTAGTTGACTACCTCTTCCACCTCCAAGCTCCATTGTTGCTCCAAGCTCCATTTTGGCCAGATCTCTCT
>NW_021231393.1:0-958 GCF_002162155.2 Triticum dicoccoides | reverse complement strand
CTCTCTCTCTCTCGCTTGCCCTTTTCTGTTTGCTCGTGTGTTAGATCTTTTACCTTGTCGTTATGGCTAGTCCTCCTATCCTTGTTATCAGTCCCGAACATGAAATTCTTAATTTTAAGCAAAGGGAGGGAGAAAATTTAAAAGATGCTTGGCATAGAATTTGCAATGCTCAAAATAAATCCACTAGGAAGCTTTCTACTTCCGTTCTTCTTCGCAATTTTTATGTAGGCATTACCCCTTGGAATAGATGTGTTCTTGATACCTTTGCCGGAGGGGATTTATTGAGTAGCCATACGTTTGATGCTTATAATGCTATGTTAGATTTGTTTGGCCCACCACCTCTTTTGGTTAATGGAACGGTTTTAATCTTCGAACATGTGATGCAACGGCTTGATATTATTGAAAATAAAATGGCCACTGTTGAGTTGATTGAAAATTTGGATAAAAAGATCCATAATCACATTACCCAATATGGATCTAGGGTTGGAGTTACTTTGAAAAATCTTAAAGAGAAAGAACCTATAGTTAATGAAAAAATAGATCTAGATTCTGAAAGAATCGGTAAACTTGAGGATATCATTACCAACTTAGGTTCCGCGTTTTCTTCCATGAAAAACACTCCAAAACCCCCTACCAAAACTGCCAAGTTTATTTATGTTCCTAAAAATAAGGGGGAATCTTCTAGTAAAGGAGACGCGGATCTCAAATCCATAAGTGTTCATCCCAATTGTCTCTCTATCGTTAAGGAACCTTTTGCTACAAACGAATTTCTTGAATTTTTGCCTAAAGGTTTAATCATTGCTAAAAAGGGAGAAACCACTAAAGATTATAAGTGCTCTATTGAGGAGTTGAGTGCCAAAGATGGCACTACTTAGATCTATCTTCGCTTTTATGCCTAGCTAGGAGCGTTAAAATATAGCGCTAGTTGGGAGGCAACCCAATTTTCTTTGTTTTTTTT
>NW_021231392.1:0-1150 GCF_002162155.2 Triticum dicoccoides | reverse complement strand
GTGCCCATTGATCTCGAAGTTCACTTGAGGAGAATGACCCTCAACGAGCTTGGCAAAAACAGGAGAGCACTGCAACACGTTGATGTCATTGTGAGTTCCTGGCATACCAAAGAAGGAGTGCCAAATCCAAAGGTCCTGTGTGGCTACCGCTTCAAGCACCACACTGCAACCGCCTTTGGCGCCTTTGTACATCCCCTGCCAACCAAATGGGCAGTTCTTCCATTGCCAATGCATGTAGTCGATGCTTCCAAGCATCCCAGGAAATCCTCTTGCTGCATTCTGGGCTAGGATCCGAGCAGTGTCTTCCGCATTGGGTGTTCTCAAGTATTGTGGCCCAAACACTGCCACCACTGCCCGACAGAACTTGTAGAAACACTCTATGCTGGTGGACTCGGCCATGCGCCCATAGTCGTCGAGTGAATCACCGGGAGCTCCATATGCAAGCATCCTCATCGCTGTCGTGCACTTCTAGATGGAGGTGAATCCAAGAGCGCCAGTGCAATCCATCTTGCACTTGAAGTAGTTGTCAAACTCCCGGACGGAATTCACAATCCTGAGGAAGAGCTTTCGGCTCATCCGATAACGGCGCCGAAATGTTCTCTCGCCATGAAGTGGAGCATCGGTGAAGTAGTCGGAGTAGAGCATGCAGTAGCCTTGCAGACGATGCCGGTTCTTTGCTTTCACCCGCCCCGGCGCCGAGCCACCTCGACGCGGCTTTTCATTGATCGCCAGCAGCTGGGCGAGGGCGGCGAGCACCATCAGATGCTCTTCTTCCTGGACGTCGACCGCGGCTTCCTCCTCCAGCAGCGCGGCGAGCTCTTCCTCCTCATCCGAGTCCATCGCCGAGACAGTCAAAACGCCGAACACCTTGCGCTCGGTGGGCGTGTACCTGCCGTTAAACCGCGCCTCCGCGGCCGGAGACGGCGGCCGGAAACGACCAGCTGCTGCGGGAGGGGCTGCCGCGGCGAAGCGCTGCTATTTTCTGGCGGGGAATGGCTATCTAGCGGAGTAGGCCGGCGGCCGTCGCCGGGATGTAGCTAGTGGTGGCCGAGGACGCGGGGGGTGCGAGGCGAATCGGGGGAAGAAAACCTTGACTTTTCCCCTGTAGGTGTGTGCCAGGCGAGCTTTTCCCTAGCGCCGGAGCCCCCAA
>NW_021231391.1:0-387 GCF_002162155.2 Triticum dicoccoides | reverse complement strand
TGGAGCGCAATTTTCAAGATTGCATATCACTTTGAGTTGCCGGCGATCCATATCATAGCACATGAATGTTCTATCCCAGCCCAAGGTGAAGAAGATCAAGTTACATTCCGGATGAATTGCAATCCAACAAAAGTCCTCCTCAATGTCTACATCATGTCGCCCTCCACATAGATGTGAACTTTCAATGCTATGCTTCAGTATCCATTCTTTACTATTATAGTCTTCGAGAACATAAACTAGCAGTCGAACTACATTATCATCATTGTCATCTCTTCCAAAACCAGCATAATACAAGCAGCCCTGTGACTGCTGCATAAAACCATCATTCAGAGGAGGAACATGAGAGTATATCATTGTTCCCGCCTCCTTGTCGGCAGCTAGACACAG
>NW_021231390.1:0-3314 GCF_002162155.2 Triticum dicoccoides | reverse complement strand
CGGTTGCCAGCTCTTTGCTAATCAAAGCCACATGCCACCCACCACCCTCAAAACTATACCCATCACCTGGTCGTTCACGGTCTGGGGGCTTGACATGGTTGGCCCCCTTAAAGGGGGAACCCACAAGCAAAATTACCTATTGGTCATGGTGGACAAATTCACCAAATGGATAGAGGCCAAGCCATTTAAAACGGCCGAATCCGGACCTGTGATAGACTTCATATCTGGGGTGGTACACCGTTATGGCGTCCCCCATAGCATCATCACTGATAACGGCATGAACTTCACGGCCGACGAGGTTAAACTCTGGTGCAAAACTATGGGCATCAAGCTCGAGTACTGAGCGGCATCAAACCCAGGTTAGTGCGCTCCCTCACGAAATCTAACACGCACTGGGTGGAGGAGCTCGACTCCGTACTCTGGGGGCTGCGGACCACGCCAAAACGCACTACCGGATTCACACCATTTTTTATGGTGTACGGCGCAGAGGCAGTTTTGCCCTGCGATATAATTCATGACTCACCTCGCGTGTGCATGTACGAAGAAAGAGAAGCCGAGCTGGATCGGCAGGACAGTTTGGACGCCTTAGAAGAGGAGCGTGATGTGGCAAAAGCTTGTTCCGCATTCTATCAACAGCAGGCTCGAAGATATCAAAGCCGAGAAGTACGGGCCAAAACTTACAATGTTGGTGAATTAGTTCTACGCCTGCCGAACAAGAAAAAGGACAAACTCAAGCCCAAATGGGAAGGTCCCTTCATCATCTACCAAGTCCTGACCGGCGGAGCATACCATCTACGAAACGCATCGGACAACTGACTCGAGCCGAACCCATGGAACGCAGCCCGTCTCCGAAGATTCTACGCCTAGCGCCAGACTCAGAGTTTGTCTCCTTCCTCCATCCACATTTTATACTTTAGCTGTCTTTTGTTTTTCTCTCTCTTCCTCCTTTTTTCGTAAAGCCTTTGAGGGCTGATTTGCGCATTGTGCGCACACACTTGACGTGCGGCTCACACTCATTATACCTGGGGGCTTCTTTAACAGAAGCTTATTTATAAGGGCTTCACGCCCAAAACATGTGTCACACTTCCGCATGTACCTTTCATTGACCATTATATGCATCGATATGACTTAAGTTTTGGCCAAGCTGGGTTGCCTAGCTCCTGTGCTTACCCCTACGTTCCCGATTGTTCGGCTAGGAGGTAAAGGGAGCACCTCTGTGATTGTTACTGCCGGGTCAGCCGGATGTGTACCTCAGACTGGGTGAAGCCGAAAGCTAGCGTTCTTAAGGGAATATTCGGTCGGTGACTTGAAAGATGATTTCTTACTTATTTATTTATCTGCCCCCAGACGCTTTTTTTTCCTGCTCTTTTCGCAGTCCGGACATGCACTTTAGGGCATGCCTCCCAGGGAAAGGAACCCCTAACGGAACTATTCTCCCTGGAAGATGTTTCTTACTAACCATGTAATATAACATAACTAGTTGGGCACTTGTCTGATAAAGCACTAATGACCCCTACGCCTGGTCTCCATGCATGCCCCGGTTTTTACATAACCGTGAGGGTATTCGGACACACTCCGAACTGTTGGGTCCAGAGGTTGAAGCGAACAGGTCCGCAAAGACAAACGATCTACAATCCGGCTAGAAGGCATTTTACATGTCATTTTAAATTACATCGTCAACTTGACTGATTGCACTCCTCTTCAATCCCGTCTAACAGGCTGTCTAGTTTACAGTCCCGTTGGGAATACTTAGCGGCCAACTCTACTTGGTCATACATTAAGCTCACAGGGATCTCCTTCCCATCAGGCCCCACAGGTCCGACCTCGGCCATGTGGTTCGGATCAGCCTTCGTGTACCGCGTCTTCACCATGGCCCAGGCCTCCCTGACGCCTTGACGGCAGGTCGATATCTTCCACAAACGGAAGCGCTGTCGTGCTCCCTGAAGCTTCTCCGCAAGCCCTCCAAGACCCTCGGGTAGGGAGACGGACGGCCATAAGGCCTGGGCGACACTGCTCATCGCCTGCCGAACACGTTCGTGCAGTTGCAGCAGCTTGGGAAGTAGGTCACCCGTTGAACCGGGCATTTCCTCCGCAGGACGACCTGTGAGCACACCTACAGACACATTTCTGTCAATCGACTTCCTCGGCGAACTCTTCTTTTTCAAAAGAGTTTGCTCAAGCACTTACTGTAAATGCCGCGACGAAGCCGCCGATTCTCCTTCACGGAGTCAGATAGCTGGACCCGAACATCTTTTAGTTCTTCGCCCAGCTGGGTGTTGGCATCTTGGAGTTTGTTCCTCTCCTGCTGCACCCTCATAAGCACCTTCTCGCCGGCCTTCAGCTAGCGCAGTAGATGTTGCTTGTCCGAATCTAGTCCGGCACCATCTGCAATATTATTGTCAGACTTATACATACGCCGCACTTCATAAAAGGCTTATCTTTTCGAAGTATGCATTACCAGAGGGGGTCTCTGTGGCTCCCCCCGCGGCGGCTAGTGCGGCCTCAAGTTGGGCCTTGCACTCTTGAAGCTCCTGGGACAGGTGGGTATTCTTATCCATAAGATCCTGCATAACAAATGATCCTTAAATTAGTTATTCTAACTATTTTAAGTCTCGGGGGCTACTGGCATATATAACTATTAAAATTCCTCACCCGTATGTCTTTCACATACTGCTCCGTGGCTCTGGTTAGACCATCTCGAGCGGCACGGAGGTGCGCATCTCCCGCATTAAAGGCATTCAGTGCCTCCGGGGAGAAACACGCGTCACGAAGAACTGTCCGGCGGCGCTTGTGATTCATGGCGCTCTCCACCTTAGACCTGGTGGCGGACAACCTGTCGGCATCCTCCGTTGGAGGAGCATCCGGCTCATGCCTTGTGTTCGCCTCCCCCTCCGAACCAGGCGTTGGAGCATGGCTGGCGGAGGCTTGATTGGCAACCTCTCCGGACACTGTCCGGCGAGCGCTCTTTCTCCTAGAAAAATCATGAGCGTTAATATACCTCCTAGGAATATTTCCCTTAAAAATGGTGGTGTGCCATACCGTTGCGGCGACGTTTCAATTCACGCCGCACTCCTCTTCCGCCTGCTGGGCCGAACTGACCCTTGTTGGTCAGCCGCCGCGGGTTCGGCTTCCCGCCTTAAAGGCGCCTCCTGCGGAGCACCGTTGGTATACGGTGGTCAGAAATGAGCATGGATAAGCAATGATGTCAGGACTCCGGTCATAGTTACCTGGGAAGCCGGAGTTAAACCGGGGTAGTCGGCCGTAATGGCGACCAAAGCATTGTCCATGCTAAGTTGGTGGAACACCCCATCGAT
>NW_021231389.1:0-760 GCF_002162155.2 Triticum dicoccoides | reverse complement strand
GCGATCACGGGGCTCCACGTCTACCGTCGGGGCGGCATGCTCGATCTGCAGAGGACATGACGATGACAGGGGTATGTATCCCCTTGAAAGAAAATCAGTTCATAGAGCCTCTGTTTGGGTTTATTGTTTCTGAATTGTTGTCCCTGTTTCATGTTCACTAGAGAAACAAAAAGGTTACAAATTCATCTAATTTCAATGATCATGAAGAGGGGAACAAGTGATATGTATTCAAATTTGTGGTCTTTCGTCTGCCCATGATCTTTCTGTAGTACAAACATTCTTTTTCATATGCCTGCAACATTTGCGTTGAATTTATATGATGTTGCTCCTTAATTATTTACACTGATTGATGTACAGCAATATGAGTGCTGCCCTCTAGAGGAGCATCAAGCTCTAACACTATGCGCTTGCTCAAGTAGATCGAGAGCATCAACACCCGAAGGAGATATGGAGGGAGAGAAATAAGTATTATCCCCATTATTGCAATGCACAGGCTCTTTCTTTCTCGTTCTAGAATTTTTATAACTGCATTTGGGTGGACTATTTTGGTTTTTAAGTGACATTAATTACATTTCATTATGCTAATACTTACTTACCTTTTCTATTTGTTGAGACCAAATTTTGAGAATTAAACCAGTAGTGAATTCAATAGAATCTGAGACGCCTATAACCTTTGTGCAGGTCTGACATGAATAAGGCCGGTCGGTTTTGCAAGATTGAAAATGGTGTATCATGGCGCAACAATCATGATATCGATCAA
>NW_021231388.1:0-1511 GCF_002162155.2 Triticum dicoccoides | reverse complement strand
GCTGCCGGCCATGGCGCCGTCGCGGCCACAGCCGTCGCCGCTTGCTTATGAGCCCGCCAACGCGCTCAGTGCATCCGAAGGACCTCAAATCACCCAACTGCTGCTCCTCCCGTGCTCTGTGGCATGGTTTCCGTCGATAGCCGAACTCCGGCAGCCGCAAAAGAGCTCGCCGCCGGCAGCTCCGACCACCCCAGCTGCTGTCGCTTATATCTTTAGATGCGCCTTCCTCCCAGGAACCCGTAGGAGCAAACCGCACGTCAAATGGTGCTCCGTAGCGAGCACACAGTGCACCTCCGCTGTCGGCCGTGGTCGTCGCCGGCGACACTCCGGTGGCTGGTGACATGGCGACGTCATTAAACGCTAATGACGCACTAACCAACCCCCTAGGCCACTGACTAATGGGCCCCACGCCCTAATTAACACAAATTACATCTTCTGTTTAATTTAACTAACCCCGGTGGGCCCACGCGTCGGTGTTAACTACGCTGACGTGGCCGTTGACTTGGTCCCACCTGTCAGTGAGCTAAGCAGCCCTGTGACACTGACGTGTGGCCCCCACACGTCAGGTTTGACCTGGACCCGCCCAGTTGACTCTGCTGACGTCACAGTGACGTGGTGCTGACGCCATAAATCATTTTCTGTATTTATTATTATTCAGGAAAATTCAGAAAATGCCCTAAACTTCAATAAATCATAGAAAATCAACCGTAAGTCAGAATGAGATAATTTATATATGAAAAATCATCAGAAAAATCCAATCTATCCATATGTACCATTTTCATGCATGTTAGAACAACTTATGACCACTGTTTAGGACAATTCAGTTAAATGGCATTTAAATAATCACATATGGAGTTTGAATTTGAATCTTGTATTCAAACCAACTTCATTTAATCTGTTGCTAATTGCATTAGCTCAAAACACATTCATATTGCCATGTCATGAGCATGCATCATATTGTGCATTGCATTGATTGTATTTCTTCTTTGTTGGCGGTATCTGTTCCCTCCCGGTAGACGATGTTCCGACGTTGTGATCGTTGACACTGATGAAGACTCAGTGTTATCTTCAGAAGTGCCAGGCAAGCAAAAACCCTTGTTCATTCCGATAAAATCCCACTCTCTCGCTCCTGCTCTCTTTTACTGCATTAGGACAACAACGACATATTTGTTACTTGCTGCGGTAGCTGTACCCCTTTATCCTTTGCATGACCTGTCATTGCCACAGTAAATAGATGAAACCCACTAGCATGAGTAGGAGTTGTTTGAGCCCTGATGTGCCTACTCATTCATGCTTGTTCGTCATGCCTGCTACTGCTTAGAGTTGAGTCAGGTCTGATTCATCGGGGATGAATCAGAGGTGTGTGAACATGTCCTACTGTGTGTGAGCTAAGTGTGTGAACACGATTTGGTAAAGGTAGCGGTGAGAGGCCATGTAGGAGTACATGGTGGGTTGTCTCATCGCCGCCGTCCTCAGGAACTGAGTTCTGTGTTTGTGATCCATGAACAGCT
>NW_021231387.1:0-4168 GCF_002162155.2 Triticum dicoccoides | reverse complement strand
GTCATCGAGCTGAACGTGTGCTAGAACTCGGAGGTGCCGTAGTTTCGGTGCTTGATCGGTCGGGCCGTGAAGACGTACGACTACATCAACCGCGTTGTTCTAACGCTTCCGCTTTCGGTCTACAAGGGTATGTAGATTACACTCTCCCCTCTCGTTGCTATGCATCACCATGATCTTGCGTGTGCGTAGGAAATTTTTGAAATTACTACGTTCCCCAACAGGTAAAACATCGTGTCCCTTGTCTCTTATTACCATCCGCCTAGACGCACAGTTCGGGACCCCCTACCCGAGATCCGCCGGTTTTGACACCGACATTGGTGATTTCATTGAGAGTTCCTCTGTGCCGTCGCAATCAGGAAGGATGCCTTTTCCCGTCTTTAAAGACGGCACCGTCATCAAGGGAGCCTTGGCCGCCGGCCAAACTATCCGGCTAGGTGGTTTTCTTATGACCGCCTGTTCGGCCACCGCTCCGACGATGACCTCTCAGGTCATCAAAAGCGATCTTCACGTCAGCTCGGAATTTGCCGAGCAGCTAGATCCAAGTGAGCTCTCCTCCGTAAACGAGCTCTTGGATCGCATCGCCGCCCTGGGAGTCGCTACAGACTACGATCAGATTGGTCTTAAAACCAATGTGAGAGAAATTAACTCTCCCCAGGCTACCCACCACGTTGTTGTGGTAGAGGAACAATGTGGCGACTCTTCTTCTATGTTAAAAACCAGCTATGTCCGGATTCCCGATCCCTCCATGCCGGATTCCCGCGGAGGGACGGACGTCAATCAAATACTGAACCTAAAGTCAGGCATCGGACCAGATTTGTTGGAAGGCATCCAACAAACCAAGCTTCCAAATCCGGAAACTTCTTGGGCTTTGAGCCTCAGATCGGGCAGGGTTCCGAACTTAATTCCACCCGCCACCCAAACATAAGCGATCTATCTCAAATACGGCAAGAGCCCGATGAAACAGTACATCATTACTGGGCCAGGTTCCTCCTAGTTATGAACAGGATAAAGGACTGCCGTGAAGAAAGCACGATTTCAATTTTTTGCAACAATTGCATGGACAAGGGAATCATAAACGCCATAAGTCATCGTGAAGTTACACGCTTCACCGACCTAGCGACCATTGTACAAAAATACTGTGTGATGGAGAGCGCCTGGAAAACCGAAACCAGGTTTTGGGACAATCCGGCCCTGAATACAACCCCAGTCCGAAATAAAAGGGTGCGTCATACTCAAGCACCTGGATTAAAAACCAAAAAGCAAAAAAACCCTAAAGGGCACGGAACCGTACTGGAGGGATGGCTCAATGAACCCTGTAAAATCCACAGTACGGAGGGCGCCACTCCAACACATAGCCTTCGAGCATGTTGGATACTACGACAGGTGGTCAAAAGTGGCGAAGGCTTTCTAGCCCCGGACAACCAGCCCAATAGTAGCAGTACGGTATTAACAGTCTTCGAGACTTTCGCATCAAATAACATGCGGAAGCGAACAATCCGCAGCCTCGCCGAAGTCTACCAAGTAGCAACAACGAATCCATGGAGCGACACAGTTATCACCTTCAATGCCAGCGATGAACCTAAATTCCGAACAGCTCGAGCACCAGCCGCATTGGTCCTCAGTCCGATAGTGGACGGCTTTCGTCTTACCAAGGTACTCATGGATGGCGGCAACGGATTAAACCTCATCTATGAGGAAACTCTTCAAAAAATGGAAATTGACTGGAGCCGCATTGAGCGAAGCAGCACAACCTTCAGGGGAATAATCCCTAGTCAAGAAGTACGCTGCGCAGGAAAAATCACACTAGACGTAGTGTTCGGCTCGCCAGACAACTACAGGTCCGAAGAGGTCACGTTCCAAGTGGCCCCATTCGGCAGCGGATATCACGCCTTGTTAGGGCGAGAGGCATTCACAATCTTCCAAGCTATACCCCATTACGGGTACATGAAGCTCAAAATGCCCGGGCCCAATGGAATAATCACTCTCATCAGTGATCCAGATACAACACTCCTCGCTGAAAATAAGACAGCCGCACTGGCCCTAGAGGCATTATCCGAAGCCCTAGCGGCAGAGGAACTCACTACGCTGCGCTCCACGATGGATAGGGACGATGTGATACTCGATAAGAGGTCTAAGTCCACCTCTTTTAAACCAGCAGACGAAATAGTCAAATTCCAGGTCCATCCAACGGACCCCACAAAGACGGCCTCCATTGGGGCACAATTAAATCCTGAAAGATGTCGCCAGGGCTCTCCTGATAAAGATAGAGATTTGATTGGCAGGGGTGCGGGAGGTTCGGAGTCCGGAGAAGAGTCTGATACCTCGGAGTCACGGGCTTTGCAGAGGACAGGGATGGTGTTTGGCTCAATCGCCGTAGATATCGTAGCCCCCGAGGCGGCGTCCAGCCACTCGTCCTCGATCGGCGAAGTCAGCTCCGAACTAAGGGTTGGAGCGGATGCTGGTGCGGCCTCCAGGGTACTGTTCGGCGGCAGAGCTAGATCATACCCATCGAGACAGTGCAGCGCGCTTGGCTGTGGCTCGAATCTGTCGAAGATCAAGTCTCTGCAGATGTCAGCCATGTAGTTCAAACTTCCAAATCTGACCTGATGGCCAGGGGCGTAGCTTTCGATATGCTCCAGATGGCCAAGTGAATTGGCCCGCAGTGCGAAGCCGCCGAATACGAAGATCTGTCCGGGGAGAAAAGTCTCACCCTGGACCACGTCGTTGTTGATGATCGAAGGAGCCATCGGGCCTAAAGGTGACGACACAGAGGAACTCTCAATGAAAGCACCAATGTCGGTGTCAAAACCGGCGGATCTCGGGTAGGGGTTCCTGAACTGTGCGTCTAGGCGGATGGTAACAGGAGACAAGGGACACGATGTCTTTACCCAGGTTCGGGCCCTCTCGGTGGAGGTAAAACCCTACTCATGCTTGATTAATATTGATGATATGGGTAGTACAAGAGTAGATCTACCGCGAGATCAGAGAGGCTAAACCCTAGAAGCTAGCCTATGGTATGATTGTTGTTCGTCCTACGGACTAAAACCCTCCGATTTATATAGACACCGGAGAGGGTTAGGGTTACACAGAGTCGGTTACAATGGTAGGAGATCTACATATCTGTATCACCAAGCTTGTCTTCCACGCCAAGGAAAGTCCCATCCAGACACGGGAGGAAGTCTTCAATCTTGTATCTTCATAGTCTAGGAGTCCGGCCAACGGTGATAGTTCGGCTATCCGGACACCCCCTAATCCAGGACTCCCTCAGTAGCCCCTGAACCAGGCTTCAATGACGGCGAGTCCGGCGTGCATATTGTCTTCGGCATTGCAAGGCGGGTTCCTCCTCCGAATACTTCATAGAAGATTTTGAACACAAGGATAGTGTCCGGCTCTGCAAAATAAGTTCCACATACCACCATAGAGAGAATAATCTTTACACAAATTCAATTTGCTGACGTTTTTTGCGGCGTGACGTACATCATGGCCAAGCCTTCACTAGAATCATTTTTACTGTCCCACCTCAGCGCGTTTAGCGAGGTGGTTTCCTTGGCACGTCTTGTCCAAGCAGAGATCGTGTCCCCTTATTCCGGGATTCTCATCAATACGGGCGTGGGTAACCCAACCGCGCCATTGATTACAGTGCTTGGAAGATAAGCGAGTCTTATCAGGCTGGTGGGGACGCATAGTTTCATCCGTCCATATAAGGGGATAAGGATCCACCTTTTTACCTACGCCTTCTTCCTCCTTTGCTTATCCATTTCCGCGCACTCGAGCTCCAGCGCCCAAGTCCGCACATCCCGCCTCAACTTTCCCCAGCCATGTTTGGAGCGGGAGGCAAGTGGATGGTTTCCTCTGTAACGGAGGAACAAGTCAAAAAGCTGCGGAAGGCCGGATACTTATCCAGCGACATTGCGCATCGGCTCCCCAACAAGGGGCAGCTCCTTCCTACCCCCAGGCCCCATGGGAGGGTGGTGTTCCTCACCCACTTCCTCCGCGGACTAGGTTTTCCACTTCACCCATTTGTCCGGGGGCTCATGTTCTACTATGGCCTAGATTCCCATGATCTGGCCCCAAATTTCATCCTCAACATCTCGGCGTTCATCGTCATGTGCGAGGCCTTCCTCTGCATCCAGCCCCACTTCGGCTTATGGCTGAAGATTTTTAATGT
>NW_021231386.1:0-611 GCF_002162155.2 Triticum dicoccoides | reverse complement strand
GCGCCGGATCCCGTGTTGGTCTGGATGCTTGAGGTTGCGCCTTCAGAGGAAGGCGAAGGGGAAAGCAGGAAAGCTACTGCCTCGCCTAAGGAGGCTCTTGAAAGAGGGGGGATCGAGAATCCCTCCCTCCAAGGGGAGAAGAGGACTGCCTCCGAGGACCCGGGGGCAAAAGCCCCTAAACGGGGGAAGAAATCTTTGCCGGAGGGTCCTGCGTCGGGGGAGGCCCCGGCCGCACAATCTCCCTTAATGAGTCAGCCCTCCAACGAGCCGTAAGTAGAAAGAAAGGAGATTTATAATAAGGGACATCCCAATTTGTGCTTCTGAGGATAACTAAAGTTTTTACCTTGTAGTTCGGATCTCCGTCCTTCGCAGATGAGCTCGTCTTCGGGGGACCTTCGTCCGGAGATGATAGAGAGCGAGACGCCTCCGTCCGGGGCGCCGTTGGATAGGGCGGACGAGCCTGAAGTGTCGTCACGGAGGGAGCCCCCGGGTTTGGCAAAGCCGGATAGTTCGGCGTCAACTGGTGTACGGCTGAAGGATCTGCTTGAGAAGGCGTCTATCTCAGAAGATCAGCATGCATTGATGAGCATGGTAATTGAAAGGATTTCGTC
>NW_021231385.1:0-1245 GCF_002162155.2 Triticum dicoccoides | reverse complement strand
ACACGGTGGCACGGCGTGGGGTGGTCGGAGGGCGTGGCTACGGCGAGGGGGTGGCGGCGATGGCGTCGGCCATGGCTGGGGCGTGCGAGGGGGAGGAGCTGGAGAGGAGAGGGGGTGTCTGGGGGGTTCGGGGGAGAGAGGGAGGCTGATCCACGGCGTTAGCCGGGCGAGGGAGGCGGCGAGGCGGCGAGCAGCTGCGTGGCGCGCTGCGGTGCTCGCCGTCGAGCACCTGCCTGCCTGCCTGGCCGGAAGCAGCTCGCTGGCGCGGTGCTGGGCTGGGCCGGCCAGGTGGGCTGGCTGGTGGGCCTGCGGTGGCGCCAGGTAAGTTTTTCCCCCTTTTTTTCTGTTTCTGTTTTTATTTAATATATCTGCAACTTTGTTGAATTTAATAAAATATCTAGGCAACTTCAAAAATCACCAAATCACTCCTGGTCCATAGTTGGACTATTTCCAACATGAAACATTTTACTTTGGAGGTATTTGAGCATTTAAATATTTTATATAATTTTAAATGCCCAAATTCAAATATTTATGAATTAATTCAAAAACCCTAGGATGGCCTAGGAAAATGTGCACCACTTTTGGCAGAGGTTCTGAACCAAGACAAAAATGATGGGCATTTTAGAAGGGCATTTCAGGTTCATTGAAAATTGTTTTAGTAAACCCTAGTTGGTTTCACAGGGGACTGGGGGTTCTGTCATCCCCATTTCAAGTTTCTGATGAAGAAGTAAACATGATGCAACACTCTAATGCATGACTAGCTAGGGTGTGACAGAAAAATACCATAATTCCTATAGCACATGTGCCGACGTCGTGCAAAAAAACTCATGATTTTATCGCGCTCCGAGTATTTAGTAATATTGACGCCGCATCGTTACCGCAGAACGTCTACTACCGTGTCATCGCCGTCCGTGAGGGGGGGCCATGCCCCGGAGACGCGTCCCGCCTCTTCGGACATGCCACCACACCACCCCGCATGTATGAGGGCCCGGTGCGACGCTCCGGTGGCATTGCTACCCCCTAGTGCCCCCGTCCCGCCTAACCCTGTAGCGTTTGACCACGGGATCTAGCCCTTTGACTTTGCACGGACGGGCTTTGACCAGTGGACCTCCCCACCCGGTTGTGTTAGGTCAGCCCATAGGAACACTTTGGAGCAACATCCGGGCCAGACCCACAGCAAGATCCCCTCCGTGTAGACCCGACGCGTCCGTTTCCCCCCTCCAGGTGTCGGCGGCGGCGCCGTCC
>NW_021231384.1:0-442 GCF_002162155.2 Triticum dicoccoides | reverse complement strand
ATGTCTAATATTTAGTAGTGGGGATATTTTTAAGTTGTTGCTTAATACTTGTCTTTCATTGTTGAAAAAAAATTAGGTGAGCCAAGATGTCTGATGTAGTGAAGTTCATATTTTACTATGGTCCTGGTACTGTCCAAACAACTGAGATGAGAGCTGACCTGAGTGAATTTACTCACATAGAGGTGCTAATAAGCGCACCTCAAACATGGTTTATCGGTCAATTGAAAGAATGGATTGCGGCAAGTTTAGGGCTTGATACTGAAACACACACCGTCGGTGTTCATGCATTGTGGACACAGTCAAGTTCAATAATTTATTTTTATTTGAGGCCCATAGAGCGAGACTCCGATTGCATGCAGTGGTTATAAGGTTGTGAACGCAGGGGATGCAATTTTGTTGCCTTAGTGCTTCCCGTTGTGAAGGAGGTCACTGCACATGAAGG
>NW_021231383.1:0-1129 GCF_002162155.2 Triticum dicoccoides | reverse complement strand
TGAGCACAATTTTCCTTTTCATCATACTCACGAAAGATATTAAAAACACGAAGCGTATGAGACAAACTCAACTCCATTTTTTGGTAGTTTTCTAAACTAGTGATAAAACAAGAAACAAAAAGATTCGATTGCAAAATCTAAAGATATACCTTCAAGCACTAACATCCCCGGCAATGGCGCCAGAAAAGAGCTTGATGTCTACTACACAACCTTCTTCTTGTAGACATTGTTGGGCCTACAAGTGCACAGGTTTGTAGGACAGTAGCAAATTTCCCTCAAGTGGATGACCTAAGGTTTATCAATCCATAGGAGGCATAGGATGAAGATGTCTCTCTCAAACAACCCTGCAACCAAATAACAAAGAGTCTCTTGTGTCCCCAACACACCCAATACAATGGTAAATTGTAAAGGTGCACTAGTTCGGCGAAGAGATGGTGATACAAGTGCAATATGGATAGTAGATATGGGTATTTGTAATCTAAAATTATAAAAACAACAAGGTAACAAGTGGTAAAAGTGAGCGTAAACGGTATTGCAATGATAGGAAACAAGGCCTAGCGTTCATACTTTCACTAGTGCAAGTTCTCTCAACAATAATAACATAGGTAGATCATATAACAATCCCTCAACATGCAACAAAGAGTCACTCCAAAGCAACTAATAGTGGAGAACAAACGAAGAGATTATGGTAGGGTACGAAACCACCTCAAAGTTATCCTTTCTGTTCTATCTATTCAAGAGTTCATAGTAAAATAACATGAAGCTATTCTTTCTGCTCAATCTATCATAGAGTTCATACTAGAATAACACCTTAAGACACAAATCAACCAAAACCCTAATGTCACCAAGATACTCCATTGTCACCTCAAGTATCTGTGGGCATGATTATACGATATGCATCACACAATCTCAGATTCATCTATTCAACCAACACAAATTACTTCAAAGAGTGCCCCAAAGTTTCTACCGGAAAGTCAAGACAAAAACATGTGCCAACCCCTATGCATAGATTCCAAGGTCACAGAACCCGCAAGTTGATCACCAAAACATACATCAAGTGGATCACGTGAATATCCCATTGTCACCACAGATAAACACGGCAAGACATACATCAAGTGTTCTCAAATCC
>NW_021231382.1:0-414 GCF_002162155.2 Triticum dicoccoides | reverse complement strand
GTGTTCGTGTGTCAACACACGTTTTGGCGACTCCGCTGGGGAACGAAGATCAATCGTCATCATCCACCATGTCCGATCTTCCCAAGCCATCTGAGGTAAACGCCGATAACATCATTAAGCCCAGTCTTGATGAGATATCGGCCGATCATCGCCAAGTCTATGAGGAGTACAAGAAGGCGCGCGAGGAGAAGGACTTGCAGGAGTTCCTTGCAAAATTCAAGAAAGATCGCCAAGGCAACATCACTCCAATTGAAGAAATCAAGTTCCCTCCTCTTCAAACTGAACAGGTTAAGCCTTCTATAAGTACTGCCTTTTCTCCTGAGCAGTGGGCTGAGATTGAAAGTCGTATTGCTGATGTTAACAATCTAGTCTATCAAACTTTTATAGAAAATACTAATGCTCAGAAGAATATAT
>NW_021231381.1:0-558 GCF_002162155.2 Triticum dicoccoides | reverse complement strand
AAGCTCTGCGGCGGACGGCGGCTTCGGGAGAATTTGGGACTAGAGCTTCGGTGGTTCCCAATCGTGTTTGAGAGGTGGGGTGGCTCTACAATGTTGAGGGGAAGAGGATGGGAGCACGGGAGGGGTTAGGGGCCTCGGCCTTGGCCGGATATTGCCAGAGCGTGGTGGTGGCCGATCCTGCCGGAGTTGGGGAAGAGGATGGCCTATGACCAACTGGGGAGGAAGGGGGGTTCCCTACTACTCGAACAAGGTTGCTGACGAGCCTAAGCGTGATCGGTGGGGCTATTTATAGCCTGGAGAGGTCGGTTCCCGCGGCGGCCGTGGATAGGATCGACGGCAGCAGTGGATAGGAACGGCGAACCGCCATTCTGTAGCTTGCAGCGTGACGTGTCGAGGCTGGGGATGGCGGCAGAGGCTAGCTGACGAGCGGGCACTGCTTCAGGGGCGAGATGGCGAGTGAGGGTGGCTCGGGCGGCGCAGTCCATGGCAGGAGCCTACTATGGCCGGCCGCTAGCTGCCATGGCCGACCTGATGGCGGCGCTGTGGGGCTCCAGGGCG
>NW_021231380.1:0-2738 GCF_002162155.2 Triticum dicoccoides | reverse complement strand
AAGGGTTTAGTCCTTAGAGACAGAATCATAATCATCATAGGCTAGCTTCTAGGGTTTAGCCTCTACGATCTCGTGGTAGATCAACTCTTGTAACACTCATATCATCAATATCAATCAAGAAGGAAGTAGGGTTTTACCTCCATCAAGAGGGCCCGAACCTGGGTAAACATTGTGTCCCTTGCCTCCTGTTACCATTATCCTAAGACGCACAAATCGGGACCCCCTACCCGAGATCCGCCGGTTTTGACACCGACATTGGTGCTTTCATTGAGAGTTCCTCTGTGTCGTCGCTGCGAGGCTTGATGGATCCTTCAATCATCAACAACATGGTCCCTGGACAGATCTTCGTGTTCGGCGGCTTCACAATGCGGGCCAATTCGCTTGGCCGTCTGGAGCAGATCAACAGCTACGCCCCTGGCCACCAGGTCAGGTTCGGAAACTTGAACCACACGGCCGATATCCACGGAGACTTGATCTTCAACAGATTCGGGCCTGCGCCAGGAGTGCCGTGCAGTCACGATGAGCACGGCTTAGACCTGCTGTCGGACAATGCTCGGGATATCGCTCCTGCAGGAGCCCCAGACCTAAATCCGGAGCAAATTGCGTCACCCGAGGACGGGTGGATGGACCCCGCCCCAGAGGCCGCCTACTCGTCGGTGGTAGAGCCGAACACAGACTTCACCCCCAAGGAAGCCTGTGACACCGGACCCCCGGACTCGTATCCGGATGTAGGTTCCAGTCCGCGCACCTCCGAGCCCGCCGAATCTGGTTGGGCTCCGGTAATGGAGTTCACCGCTGCGGATATCTTCCAGCACTCGCCCTTTGGCGACATGCTGAACTCGTTAAAATCTCTCTCTTTGTCATGAGACTCTTTGTCGAACTATGTCCGGCTCGAGTGGGAAGCAGGCAACGGAGGAATTTGTTGCCCACCTACCACCCACTTCATTGCCACGGTCGATGATTTAACCGACGTGCTTGGCTTCGACTCCGAAGACATCGACGGTATGGACAAAGATGCAGGAGAAGAACAGGAACCACCCGCCCACGGGGCGGTGGACAACCACCTACTCATATGATATATATATGGTGGACACTCCAAAAGAAACCAATGGCGATGAGGCAATGGAGGATAACCCCTCAGGGAAGAAAGCAAAGCATGGGTGTCGTCGGTGCCGCTCCAAACACAACCACAGCAATATCGGCACAGGAGACGAAAACAACCCGGATGGTGCCGAAGATGAATACAACCCCGATCAGCCTGCCTTCGAGCAGGCCGAGTAGGAAGACGGGCAGGTCAGCCTAGACGAACAGGCGACGGATGCATATTCGGAGGAGGACAACTACATGCCTCCCTCCGAAGATGAGATTAGCCTCGGCGACGATGAGTTCAGCGTGCCTGAGGATCCCGTGGAGCAGGAGCACTTCAAGCACCGGCTTATGGCCACTGCGAGGAGCCTGAAAAAGAAGCAGCAGCAACTCCAAGCTGATCAAGACCTGCTCACAGACAGATGGACCGAAGTCCTGGCAGCTGAGGAATACAGAATCGAGCGCCACACGGCTGACCGGCCACCTCGTGGCCGGGATAAAACGGCATATCAGCCCGAATACCAGCCCACACCCCCACGCCAATACACTACGGCCCGGGGCAATAGGCAGGACCTGCAATATATACTGGAAAACAAGGTAGGACAGCCAAGATTGATCTACGGATCGCGGGGGCGTGCCCCAACATGTGACGATGATCGTCACGCCGGATACACTATGAACAAGTCCGGCCAGGCTGAATACAGCTACCTAGACTCATTCGAACTGCGTAGCCACATAGCCCGGCATAGAGGCGCCGCACACCCCCTCTGCTTCACTGACGAAGTGATGGATCATGAATTCCCAGAAGGGTTTAAACCCATAAACATCGAATCATGCGATGGCACAATAGATCCCGCAATATGGATCGAAGATTTCCTTCTCCACATTCACATGGCCCGCGAAGACGATCTACACGCCATCAAGTATCTCCTCCTTAAACTCAAAGGACCGGCCCGACATTGGCTAAACAGCCTGCCGGAAAATTCCATTGGTAGTTGGGAAAACCTGGAGGACGCGTTCCTTGACAACTTCCAGGGCACATATGTGCGACCACCGGATGCCGATGGCCTGAGCCACATTACCCAACAGCCAGGAGAGTCAGCCAGGAAATTCTGGACTCGGTTCCTAACCCAAAAGAACCAAATAGTCGACTGTCCGGACGCTGAAGTCCTGGCGGCCTTTAAGCATAATATCCGTGACGAGTGGCTCGCCCGACACCTCGGCTAGGAAAAACAAAAGTCCATGGCGGCCCTCATGACACTCATGACCCGTTTTTGCGCGGGCGAGGACAGCTGGCTGGCCCGCAGTAGCACCACGCCTATAAATTCCGGCACCTCAGATGTCCGCGACATAACGGCAAGCCACAACACAACAGACATAAGCGACGGAACAACGGCGACAACACTGAAGAAACGACAGTCAACGCCGGATTCAGTGGGTCCAAATCCGGTCAGCGGAAAAAGCCGTTCAAAAGAAACAATCAGGGACCATCCAGTCTGGACTGCATACTTGAACGATCGTGCCAAATTCAGGGCACCCTGGATAAGCCAGCAAACCACACTAACAGAGACTGCTGGGTGTTCAAATAGGCCGGTAAAATAAACACCGAAAACAAGGACAAGGGGCTGCACAGCGACGATGACGAGGAGCCC
>NW_021231379.1:0-1212 GCF_002162155.2 Triticum dicoccoides | reverse complement strand
ATTTCATTTAAAGCCCTTTCTGCGATGTCGCTCAGACGTCCGACTGTGGCATTTCTTTTAAAGCCCTTTCTGCGATGTCTCTCAGACGTCTGACTGTGGCATTTCATTTAAAGCCCTTTCTGCGATGTTGCTCAGACGTCCGACTGTGGCATTTCATTTAAAGCCCTTTCTGCGATGTCGCTCAGACGTCCGATTGTGGCATTTCATTTAAAGCCCTTTTTGTGGTGTCGCTAAGATGCCCGACTATGGCATCATTTTCCTTATTTTTATCTGTTCACCTTTCGAGGCGTCGCTTCAGACACCCGATCGGTCCTTATTTATGTTCTGTGGAATTTCAGGCGGACTACCGCCGTTTCCCTTTTTACTTACCCGTTATGCCAATTTTATTTATTGTGCATTAAGGAATTAATCATGTTGCATCCATGCACGCATTTGTTATATCTTACGTCCGAACTGTCTTGCGAGTACTTTCAAAGTACTCACTGGCTTGTTGATTTGGCCAGATGCTGACGACGGCGATCTCATGGATGAAGAGTTCGATAGCGAGTCCGACACTTAGAGGAGTCCCAGTCAGTCTCGTGCGACCCTGGATTTGGCCACTGTTTTATAACCGCTTCCGCTACCAAATAAATTTATCGAGCCTCACCTCGACGTTCGATGAAATGATATTCTTAGAGTCTTGTATTTCCCTTCCCGCTGTGCTTTTCCACCACCAACCTATCCATGAGTCAGTAGTATGTCTCCACACCACAGTGTCATGTCCGCCATTATGTATGATTATTGGCGTGCTTGTAATAATTTGGTTGAGCGACCGCAGTTCAACCCTGTAATATATTTTATGCTACTGGCTTATTGTATCAAGAAATTGTCTACCAGTGAGGAGGATTTCTCTCATACTGGACTCAAAAGACTGGTTTATCAATAAATATTTTTATTGGAAAACCGGCCGTGACAAGCTTGGTACCAGAGCCAGGCTGACTGTAGGAAGCCACTAGGTGCGATCGCTAATTAGTTATTAGCATGACAGGGCTATTTTATGCTTTTGCAATTGTAGTCATTTTCTGTCAGTCAGCATAAATTTATGATCTGACCCTGCAGAATTTTGCCTACTTTTGTAGATGGCCGACGTCAGCTGCGAGTCTCAGACCTTCGCCAACGTGCCCGATGGGTTCGTCAAGCTTCTTTCTTTCATCGTTCAGGTCGCGATGGGGC
>NW_021231378.1:0-392 GCF_002162155.2 Triticum dicoccoides | reverse complement strand
AAAAAAGACTCATATCATATCATGTGGTGAATAAAGATATAGCCTCGTGTAAATTTACCGAATGATTGAAGACAAAAGAGGGGATGCCATCTGGGGCATCCCCAAGCTTAGATGCTTGGTTGTCCTTGAATATTACATTGGGGTGCCGTGGGCATCCTCAAGCTTAGGCTCTTGCCACTCCGTATTCAATAGTCTATCAAATCTCTACCCAAAAACTTGAAAACTTCACAACACAAAACTCAACAAAAAACTCATGAGATCCGTTAATATAAGAAAAAAAATCACCACTTTTTGGGTACTGTTGTGTACTCATTCTTTATTTACATTGGTGTAATATTGATGTTTGCTAGAACTACGTCGGTATTTCCCCAAAGAGGAAGTGATGATGTAGT
>NW_021231377.1:0-396 GCF_002162155.2 Triticum dicoccoides | reverse complement strand
GAAATGGGTCAGCACATGGAATATGCTGGCAAGGTAACGCATAGAGAGTAATGGAATGAAACAGCTATACTATATGCATATTTTGCTGGTGGAAAGCTCTATGGTTACAGTTTTGCGTAAAGCCAATTTTTCCCTACTTCAAAGGAATAAATTTATTTAACTATCATGGTAGTTGTTAAACATTGAGAATGGTTGACAGCATTCTCAATCTCAATTAAGCATCATCATTAAACATAACCCAACAAAATTAATTTAGAGTAACATGTTGAGATTCACATGAAAATCCAGGTACTAGATACTCAAGATGTCCATAACCGGGGACACGGCTAACCATGATTAGTTTATTACACTTTGCAGAGGTTTGCGCACTTTTCCCCACAAGACTCGATCGCCTCC
>NW_021231376.1:0-1061 GCF_002162155.2 Triticum dicoccoides | reverse complement strand
GGGGGGGGTCAATATACCCTCATTAGGTGAAGCGAACTATGTTTCTTCCATTCAGCACATGGCAATGACTTTGCCGAGTGTTTAAACAAGGTGCTCGGCAACATAAAGTTGTTTGATGATTGTAGACAGAGTGCCTACATGCTGGCACTCAGCGAAGGTTGTCCACAGCAGAGCACCACATGTCCTATCCGTTTGCCATGTGTCGCCTACCGAATGCTCATCATACATCTTTACCAAGTGCCTTCCGGTGAGATCCTGGCGAAGGCAATTGAACAGGAAAGTGCCATGTGTCCGTCTGGTTGGCTGAATAATAACACTTGTCTAAGCCCGAAAATCTTTGCCAAGTGGAGAAACTTGGCAATGCCCAATCATCCTTTCCAAGTGCTGAAACTTTGCCGCAATAGTTGGCCTATCATATGGCTGGAACGATACGAGATCGCACCATGTACATGATTTTGTCGAGGGCCTTGGGAAGGCGCTCGGCAAATACCACCACGAGATATCAGATCGTGCCACATGGTACCTCTGCATAGTGTGATACTTAGCACACACACCTATGTTCAGTGTTACATTCGGCAAATCTTTTGTCAACTTATAAATTTGTTTCACCACTAGCCCTTATTTGGCCCTTTCTTAAATTTCGCTTCCCTTTTTGGCCCAAAAAACTTTTTTCTTCCATTCTTCACACTAGTAGAAAAACACCTATTAGTCCCGGTTCGTAAGGGCCTTTAGTCCCGGTTCATGAACCGGGACTAATGGGTCGTTACTAATACCTCCACCCATTAGTCCCGGTTCAAACACGAACCGGGACAGATGTACCTCCACGTGGCCAGTCCGCCGAGCCCAGTCAGGGGGGCCTTTGGTCCCGGTTGGCACCAACCGGGACCAAAAGTCCATGTTTTGTTTTTAGAAAAGTGGCTGCTTTAGGGGTTTTGGGGATTATTTTTAAGTTGTTATTAGCTAGCTAATAGAGAGAAATGTCCTCTCTTATATCTTCGTCCTTGGTTTACCAACGCTGCTGCTATGTTCATTTCACCCGCTGATATAACAACTCATGCATG
>NW_021231375.1:0-2117 GCF_002162155.2 Triticum dicoccoides | reverse complement strand
TAAGACCGACACTTGACCCATCCCAGACTGTAATCCTTAACCATGGACACGGATATTCGAATAGGTTTAATATCTGTAGAGGGTGTACTCTTTACCCACGAGTAACGGATTCCTTTAGTCCATCAGGACTAATTCCGTCTACGGCCTTTTAGTTGAAAACACACCTAACTTGCACACACCAGCTTAACTTACCGGTGTCTGGAATCACCCACGACACGTGTCAAGTAAAACTTTAAGTGGGGAGGCTACAACCTCGCGTAGCATGGGATCAAATTTATATTGCGCGCTCTAAGGGGTGGCCTCCCCTCTCGTTCTCAACCGGAAACACGCATGCCCCCGGACCAGGTGGCCTGCCTACCAGCTACAACCGGTATCTTCCACCATGGCCTCTCTGTATGGTGTGTGCTAGAAAGAGGTTGACAACTTACTGAACCGTACTCTACTTGTAGTAGAGACGAGTGGTAGTACGAAACAAGTATGGGGGTTACTGGAACAAGACTCGATCTATGGTCGACTCAGGAGGTTTAAGTATTCCCTGCAAGATTAGCATAACGAGTATATATCATCCAACAAAACAGAATCACCACTCATGATACCCCTCATGCCATGCCGGACACACTCGTCTCGACGAGGAACTAGGGACAAGCTCGGGTCTACCCACGACAGAGACTTTCCCGTTATTCTTTCGGTAGGCACGAAAGGCATACGAGGATGATCACTATCACAAGCCTGTCCATTTCCAACAGCAAGGAAATTTCCAATGAGCATTCATGCAAATGATCACATCACCACATAAAATAACGAGTTCTACATATTGAGGTGGTGTCATGATCGTGTCAAACAATGCATGCAAAATATTATGCCAGGGTTCAGAATGCTTGCCTTCAATGTGTGGAAAGGCAGGGTCCTATTTGAAAGTTTGCTTCTCTCTCTCCAAAGTCCTATTTTAAATAAATTTGAATTAAACACAAATTCAAAACAGCACAAAGAATTTGTTTGAATTTTTTTCAAATAAATCTTAAAATAAACTAGGTTAAATTTGAGAGAGGTAGGAAAAGGAATCAATTCATTTGGAGTTATCATTAAAAAGTTATAGGCAGTCAAAGCTGTGGTCAAAATCTATTTAAAAAAAATAAAATAGAAAAAGAAAATGCTTCGGATAAATACACGTCGAAGACGTACTCTGGGAATATGCCTTCACTTATCCAGCGTGGACCGGCACTGGGTCACTGACGGTGGGCCCGCGTGGCCCACTGGTCAGGTTTGACCAGTCCACGCGCGCGCCGTTTCCTTCGACCGAACAGAGACGGAGCTCCGGCGATTGCCGCCGGCGAACGGATGCATCCCACGGGGATCCAAGGACAGGGATGGATCCGCAAGATCAAGGCGGTCCTTCCGGTGGTCTACTTGCCGGCGGGGACGGAGAGAGTCGT
This sequence comes from Triticum dicoccoides, assembly GCF_002162155.2. Taxonomy (NCBI): domain Eukaryota; kingdom Viridiplantae; phylum Streptophyta; class Magnoliopsida; order Poales; family Poaceae; genus Triticum; species Triticum dicoccoides. Next base: position 684 of record NW_021231375.1, on the reverse strand, counting down.
TGGCGGTGAGCTCCGCGGCTGCCGGTGGCTTCGGGAGTGTTGCGGGTTTGAACTCCGGTGGCTATCGATCGTGTTTGAGGTGCTGGACGGCTGCGCAAGGGTGAGAGGAGAAGGTTGGTGGCACTGGTTGGACTGGAGGGGCTCGGCTCGCGACGAATCGGACTGGGACATGGCGGCGGCCGAACCGGCCGGAGTCGGGGAAGACGGCTTCCCTTCGACGATTGCGGGCTGAGGGGGTGCCATGGGGGTGGCCTGAGGTTGCCTCCTTGCTCGAATGATTCCGAGGCCTCCTTATATAGCGCAACGAGGTCGGTTTGCGACAGTCGTGGATAAGTTCGCCGGTGAACCGCCTCCCTGTTGCTGCAGGAGGACGTGGCGGCGACGAGCGCTTGTAGACGAGCGAGGGGATAAGGCTGAGCCGTTCCAGGGGCAGGTGGCGAGCGGGAGAGGCTTGGGCGGCACCGACCTGGTAGAGGCGCGCTGCGGACGCCGGCGTGCCACCAAGGCTCTGACGCCGGTGCTGCAGGGCACCAGGGGCTGCTTGGCGTGTTGCGTGAGAGGCAGAGTGCGTGGCGCGGCTCTGTGGTGTGGGCAAAACCAGGGGCGCGACGTGGCGGCTCGGGCGCGGCACGTGCAAAACGCGCGCTCTGCTCGCGCCCAGAGCACGCACGGGACGTGCTCGAC
>NW_021231374.1:0-956 GCF_002162155.2 Triticum dicoccoides | reverse complement strand
CACCTTTTCAGGCCTTGGACTGACTGCACACTTGTTTCTTCCCGGTTCCTACGCTGCGCGAGAGGCACGGCTGGCTGGCTGGCTACTGGCGTCGTGGATCATTCATTCACTCATTCTTCCTGCTACCATGCTAGTACGTACGTGCAGTGGCCACTAACTAATTGCGACGCTAGACCAAATCCAGCGACCAAAATTGCACTACTTTCTTCAACCCCTTTTTTTCTTTCTTTCCTTTGTGATTGATGACAAGCCTTGTCTCTGGATGTTAGAGAGAGGGAGAGATACTGGACGTGACCTTTCTGTTGCAATGTACTCACTCCATTCCTAAATATATATCTTTTTAGAGATTTCAATACGAACTACATAAGGATTTATAGACATATTTTAAAATGTAGATTCACTCATTTTGCTTTATATGTAGTCCGCATTGCAATGTCTAGAACGGGGGGAGCAAATCATGCGCACCGATGGATGAGAAAAGATGAGAAGGACCTCTCATTCCTCCATCATGGCCGTCACCTTGGCAGAGGAAAAGGAACGATTTAGGAAACTCTTGAATCAAGAAACAAGGGGACATGCATGGAAGAATCAGTACTGAAACTAGTGGTGGTAAAAAAGGATGAATGGTGTCCAAGTGGTTGATGAAGGAGACGAACGAATACAATATTGAACAATCAGGATGGAGCTAGGCTCAAGATTACTCAGTTTCCATGTATACAGCACATCAGCTGGTGACTGAATTGTCCAAATCACGCATCAGTACCATATGAGGTGGAGGTATTGCGGATAGCTACTAACGTTTGGACAATTCAGTCACTACCTTTACCAGCCTATTTGTTGCTTTGTGAATGAGTTGAAACTACTTGATTATCACTGACATCAGTGCCATCTCAAAAGAACCAACTCCGAGAGAATGGAAAAACGGACAATTACTTAACATTATGACATACAGAGCA
>NW_021231373.1:0-957 GCF_002162155.2 Triticum dicoccoides | reverse complement strand
GTATCCGGTTTGTGACTTAGAGTCATCCAGATCTGTGTTGAAGCTAGCGTCGACGTAACCCTTTACGACGAGCTCTTCGTCACCTCCATAAACGAGAAACATTTCCTTAGTCCTTTTCAGGTACTTCAGGATATTCTTGACCGCTGTCCAGTGTTCCTTGCCGGGATTACTTTGGTACCTTCCTACCAAACTGACGGCAAGGTTAACATCAGGTCTGGTACACAGCATGGCATACATAATAGAACCTATGGCTGAGGCATAGGGGATGACGCTCATCTCTTCTATATCTTCTGCCGTGGTCGGACATTGAGCTGAGCTCAATTTCACACCTTGTAACACAGGCAAGAACCCCTTCTTGGATTGATCCATATTGAACTTCTTCAATATCTTATCAAGGTATGTGCTTTGTGAAAGACCTATGAGGCGTCTTGATCTATCTCTATAGATTCTGATGCCTAATATATAAGCAGCTTCTCCAAGGTCCTTCATTGAAAAACTTTTATTCAAGTAGGCCTTGATGCTGTCCAAGAGTTCTATATCATTTCCCATAAAAAGTATGTCATCTACATATAATATGAGAAATGCTACAGAGCTCCCACTCACTTTCTTGTAAACGCAGGCTTCTCCATAAGTCTGTGTAAACCCAAACGCTTTGATCATCTCATCAAAGCGAATGTTCCAACTCCGAGATGCTTGCACTAGCCCATAAATCGAGCGTTGGAGCTTGCACACTTTGTCAGCATTCTTAGGATCGACAAAACCTTCCGGCTGTATCATATACAATTCTTCCTTAAGGAAACCATTAAGGAATGCCGTTTTGACGTCCATTTGCCATATTTCGTAATCATAGAATGCGGCAATTGCTAACATGATTCGGACGGACTTCAGCTTCGCTACCGGCGAGAAAGTCTCATCGTAGTCAACCCCTTGAACTTGTCGATAACCCTTAGCGACAAG
>NW_021231372.1:0-574 GCF_002162155.2 Triticum dicoccoides | reverse complement strand
TCTGTTAGTATAAGAAAATAAAACTACTTTTGGTACTGTTATTGTTCGCACACGAACACGTCACTGTGTACCCTCGACGCCGTGGGTGATGCACCGCAGCTCACGTCGAAGGAGTCCCATCCGGAAGCGCAGTACACAAGCAATCCGGCGGGTGCTTTTGTAGACCTGAAACCCCACACGCCCGGGAGGGACCCGTTAGGGCGCACGGCGGATATGGGCTGCCCTAGGTCGGCCTAACCGCTCCTAGGGCCTCGAGGTTCGCCGCCCTACAATGAAGAAGAACAAACAAAGAATGAGGAAGAAGAAGAACTAGGGTTAAGGAGAAAAGATAAAAGATAAAAAGTGGTAGATGATTTGATCGATTGTGTGTTGTTCAATCGGCAGTCACCCCTTAGATATATAAGAGGCGACTAGACTTCCCGTGCAAGGAAAAGGCTTGGATTCACGTCCAAAACCCTAGTCAAATTCGCATTGGTTTTGTCCGAACTTTCCAAAACTGTTCGGTTTAAACTGGCTGCACCTTGTGGGTCTTTTTTGTGGTGGTAAATGATCTCGGATGGAAACGAGCCCAAAA
>NW_021231371.1:0-606 GCF_002162155.2 Triticum dicoccoides | reverse complement strand
GTATAACTCCATGAAAGCTCATGTTACTGGTGCTCAGTCGGGACATCGGAATGCCCATTCCTTTCAGTGTGTCTGCATACAACAAATTCAGCCCGCTACCACCGTCCATCAGCACTTTTGTCAGTCGAGTGCCTTCGACAACTGGATCGACCACCAGAGTTTGCCTCCCAGGGGTGGCAATATGAGTCGGGTGATCAGATTGGTCGAATGTGATGGGTGTTTGGGACCATCTCATATAATTTGCTTTTGTTGGGGTAACCATGTTCACCTCGCGGTTAATGACTTTCAATCGACTCTTGCTTTCCACATCTGCAAAGATCATCAGAGTGGAGTTGACATGCGGATATCCTTCCTCACTGTCCTCCTTGTCTTCGGCCTTGTCCGACTCCTTTTCCTTGTCTTTAGACTGTTTTCCTTGAAACTGCTGGATCAGGAGTTGACATTGGCGAGTGGTATGCTTTGGGTAAATGATATTCCCCTCTTCGTCTTTCTTCGTGTGGATATGACACGACATATCCATCACGTCGTTCCCTTCTTTATCCTTTACCTTCTTAGGGTTCCAGGATCCTTTTGGTTTCCCTTTAAACTTTCCATGAGTCACGGCCA
>NW_021231370.1:0-1281 GCF_002162155.2 Triticum dicoccoides | reverse complement strand
CTGGGCTTCGGCCCGCTCGGCTAGGCCGTTGGCCCAGTCGGACGCAATTTTTTTATAAATAATTCCACCGAAAAGGAAAAGTCTAAATAATATTAAAAAAATTCTACAAATGCCAAAAACAATTTTCACCGTCTAAATTAAATATTTAGAACATAGTGAACATTTTCTTGGCCTGAAATGCAATTTTAAAAAGTGCATAACTTTTCTCTAATTCAAATAAAATAACAAATAAAATCCAAATAAAATAATTATTTGATTTTAACATTCCCCCCCCCCAATATTTCTTTTGTTTTGGAGAAGTCATATTATCTCCTCTCTTTTATTTTTAGTATTGGAAATATTTTCGGAGAGGAAAAATAATTAAAACCAAAATGATCCTCTTTTCAATATTTGAGAAAAGGATTCAAATATGAAAATAAATGAAATCTCCATCTCTCTCCGTGGGTCCTTGAGTTGCTTAGAATTTCTAGGATCGAAACCAAAATGCAAATAATATATGATATGCATATGATAACATATGTATAACATTCCAAATTGAAAATTTGGGATATTACAATGCATCATGTGTACTCACTCTGTAAAGGAATATAAGATCTTTTGGATCACAATTTACAAGCACAGAATCTTTATCTCTACTACTTAAAAAGAACGTAAAGTTCCCGTTTCACCTCTCTCTCGTCCAACCTTCCTCATATACGTTCCACTCTTTCCTTCTCCTCGTTGATTTTTTCCTTCAGCTCTAATTTTTCTCCCATCTATTCTCCCTAAGATAGAATCAATTGTCTTGTGTTTTATTAACTTACCAAAATAAAAACATATTTTGTTTGGTAAGTCATTAAATTCTTACCAAATAAGTGCTTAACAAGAAAATGGCAAGTAAATCATGGGGATTAGATACAAGAACTTGCTAAGATTTTAGCGCATCAGTATGATAATGAACATGCAGTCACGGGCTAATCTCTAGAATGTTTATACTCCCGTTACAACGCACGGGCAATTGTCTAGTTGTCTTAAAAAAATCGTGAGACTTTCCCGATTGCACTGCGGGAAAGGAACCAAATGCAGCGTTAATTCTCAAAGTCTTAGAAAGCCAAGCAGAAACCAAATTCATGGCCTACCCCAGCTAAGAGGGCAGTTTGTATCTATGTGCTGGGGCTGCTGCATGATCTGCACCGTCCTGATCAATTGGATTCTGACCTTGTTTAAACAAATGGCTGGCCTCGCTACCACATAATACTCCCTTCGGTCTTTTTAGTCTCTATATAAGTTTTGTCTGAAGTC
>NW_021231369.1:0-19860 GCF_002162155.2 Triticum dicoccoides | reverse complement strand
GAACGTGCGAGGACGTCGCGCCTTAGCAATCGCTAAACCAACTCCGAGAGGTTATTGACCACGCCGGAGCACGATCAACCTGACCACGAGGGTCTGTTTCCTGCGAGCAAACGAAGAACAAGCAAGAAACTAAGATTGCAATCTGGATATTGCGAATATAAGATGAAAGCTTTATTGATCAAGGTGGGGTTCTCTGACGCCTTTGTCTGGTCGTTGAACACAAACGAAGTACGCGAAGTTGCAGCTATGGCGAACTTTTAATCTAAACAAAACCCAAAGTCTAAACGATGCCCTAAGGGCTGTATATATGGAGGAAGAGGGGGGAATTTCGTGGCCCTTGGTGGAGGAGTCCGAAATCAACCCTATCTCTTGTTTCCCCACACATACGGACTCTAAAAATAGCCTATACTTATGTATTTCGAAATTACATGGGCCTGGCCCAATAATAAGGTGACGCAGCACCTAAAATAGCCACGGGACGAAATTTATGAAGTGGCATCTTGTATATTTCGTCCAAGGCTTCATGCACCCATTATGGTGGCTTCAAAGTCCTGAAATCATCACTTGTAACTCCATTCTTGTTCCCCTTGCGCATGCCATCATCTCCATGCTTGTTCTTGCTCCAATGTTCATCCTTCTCCAAGCTAGGCCCTTCATTTGTAAGCAAAACAAATGTATCCAATTTAGGCAGCATCATATTCTCAAGAACATTAGAATCATTACCAAGAAACGAAAGTACCTGGTAATTTAGTTGGCGTGCACGAGCTCTAGTAATTGGTCCAGTATGTATAGCAGCAGGGGCTGTGGGTGTAACAATTGTATTGATGTCCTCATCATCCTCCCCTTCTTGAAATGAAGTCGTCCTCTATCACAAAGGTGTCCCGTCTTTCGATGAGATGATGGATATCGCTTTGGTGGAAGTCGACTTTGACGATCCGACTACGAACGTGCGAGGACGTCGCGCCTTAGCAATCGCTAAACCAACTCCGAGAGGTTATTGAGCACGCCGGAGCACGATCAACCTGACCACGAGGGTCTGTTTCCTGCGAGCAAACGAAGAACAAGCAAGAAACTGAAATTGCAATCTGGATATTGCGAATATAAGACGAAAGCTTTATTGATCAAGGTGGGGTTCTGTGACGCCTTTGTCTGGTCGTTGAACACAAACGAAGTACGCGAAGTTGCAGCTATGGCGAACTTTTAATCTAAACAAAACCCGAAGTCTAAACGATGCCCTAAGGGCTGTATATATGGAGGAAGAGGGGGGAATTTCGTGGCCCTTGGTGGAGGGGTCCGAAATCAACCCTATCTCTTGTTTCCCCACACATACGGACTCTAAAAATAGCCTATACTTATGTATTTCGAAATTACATGGGCCTGACCCAATAATAAGGTGTCGTAGCACCTAAAATAGCCTCGGGACGAAATTTATGAAGTGGCATCTTGTATATTTCGTCCAAGGCTTCATGCACCCATTATGGTGGCTTCAAAGTCCTGAAATCATCACTTGTAACTCCGTTCTTGTTTCCCTTGCGCATGCCATCATCTCCATGCTTGTTCTTGCTCCAATGTTCATCCTTCTCCAAGCTAGGCCCTTCATTTGTAAGTAAAACAAATGTATCCAATTTAGGCAGCATCATATTCTCATGAACATTAGAATCATTACCAAGAAACGAAAGTACCTGGTAATTTAGTTGGCGTGCACGAGCTCTAGTAATTGGTCCAGTATGTATAGCAGCAGGGGCTGTGGGTGTAACAATTGTATTGATGTCCTCATCATCCTCCCCTTCTTGAAATGAAGTCGTCCTCGACGGAAGTTCATCTTCCTCACCCAAATAAGGCTTCAAATCTGCAATGTTAAAAGTGGGACTAACCCCAAAATCTGCAGGCAGCTCAAGTTTATATGCATTATCATTTATTTTCTCTAACACCTTAAAGGGACCATCAGCACGTGGCATTAGCTTTGATTTGCACAAATCAGGAAATCTATCCTTACGCAAATGTAACCACACAAGATCTCCAGGTGCAAACACAACATGTTTTCTACCCTTATCTCCAGCAAGTTTATATTTAGCATTCATACGCTCAATGTTTTCCTTAGTTAACTCATGCATTTTTAAAATCAATTCAGCACGTTGTTTAGCATCAAAATTAACCTTCTCCGAAGATGGAAGAGGCAACAAATCAATAGGTGCACGAGGTAGGAAACCATACACAACTTCAAAAGGGCACATCTTAGTAGTAGAATGCAATGAACGATTATAAGCAAATTCAATATGAGGCAAGCATTCCTCCCACATTTTCTTATTATTCTTCAAAACAGCCCTAAGCATAGTAGACAACGTTCTATTGACTACTTCAGTTTGTCCATCAGTTTGGGGGTGACAAGTAGTACTAAAAAGCAGTTTAGTCCCCAACTTAGCCCATAAACATCTCCAAAAGTGGCTAAGAAATTTAGTATCACGATCTGAAACAAGAGTATTTGGCACACCATGCAAGCGAATAATTTCACGAAAGAACAAATCAGCAACATTAACAGCATCATCGCTTTTATGACATGGTATAAAGTGTGCCATTTTCGAGAATCTATCCACGACAACAAATATGCTATCCCTCCCCTTCTTTGTTCGAGGTAAACCTAAAACAAAGTCCATAGATATATCCTCCCAAGGAACACTAGGTACAGGCAAAGGCATATATAAACCATGAGGATTGAGTCGTGACTTAGCTTTTTGACATGTAGTGCATCGAGCAATAAAACGCTCAACATCCCGTCTCATCTTTGGCCAAAAGAAATGTGTAGCAAGTATGTCCTCCGTCTTCTTCACGCCAAAGTGTCCCATTAATCCTCCTCCATGCGCCTCCTGCAACAACAAAAGACGAACAGAGCTAGCTGGAATGCATAGCTTGTTAGCACGAAACACAAATCCATCGTTAACAACAAACTTGTTCCACATTCTTCCTTCTTTACAATTATGCATTACATCTTTAAAATCAGCATCATGCACACATTGATCTTTGATGGTCTCCAAACCAAATATTTTGAAGTCAAGTTGTGAAAGCATAGTATAGCGACGAGACAATGCATCAGCAATAACATTTTCTTTTCCCTTCTTGTGTTTAATAACATAAGGGAAAGTCTCAATGAATTCAACCCATTTAGCATGTCTACGATTCAGTTTAGCTTGACTTTTAATATGTTTCAAAGATTCATGATCAGAATGTATAACAAACTCTTTGGGCCATAAATAATGTTGCCATGTTTCTAAAGTCCGAACAAGAGCATATAATTCTTTATCATAAGTAGAATAATTCAGACTAGGCACACTCAATTTTTCAGAAAAGTATGCAACAGGTTTGCCATCTTGTAATAACACACCTCCTAATCCAATTCCACTAGCATCACATTCAAGCTCAAAAGTCTTATTAAAATCAGGAAGTTGGAGTAAAGGAGCATGTGTCAACTTATCTTTCAATACCGTGAAGGCTTCTTCCTGTGCGGTACCCCAAACAAAAGGCACATCCTTCTTTGTAAGCTCGTTGAGAGGTGCAGCAATGGTGCTGAAATCTCTCACAAAACGCCTATAGAATCCAGCGAGGCCAAGAAAACTCCTCACTTGTGTGACCGTTTTGGGCTGCGGCCAACTCTCAATAGCTTCAATCTTGGCTTTGTCAACTTCAATTCCCTGTGGAGTAACAACATAGCCAAGAAAAGATACTCGGTCGGTGCAAAAGGTGCACTTCCCAAGGTTACCAAACAAACGTGCATCACGTAGAGCAATAAAAACAGCACGTAAATGTTCCAAATTGATAGAGGCGGAGGTGTCCCGTCTTTCGATGAGATGATGGATTTCGCTTTGGTGGAAGTCGACTTTGACGATCCGACTACGAACGTGCTAGGACGTCGCGCCTTAGCAATCGCTAAACCAACTCCGAGAGGTTATTGACCACGCCGGAGCACGATCAACCTGACCACGAGGGTCTGTTTCCTGCGAGCAAACGAAGAACAAGCAAGAAACTGAGATTGCAATCTGGATATTGCGAATATAAGATGAAAGCTTTATTGATCAAGGTGGGGTTCTGTGACGTCTTTGTCTGGTCGTTGAACACAAACGAAGTACGTGAAGTTGCAGCTATGGCGAACTTTTAATCTAAACAAAACCCAAAGTCTAAACGATGCCCTAAGGGCTGTATATATGGAGGAAGAGGGGGGAATTTCGTGGCCCTTGGGGGAGGGGTCCGAAATCAACCCTATCTCTTGTTTCCCCACACATACGGACTCTAAAAATAGCCTATACTTATGTATTTCGAAATTACATGGGCCTGGCCCAATAATAAGGTGACGCAGCACCTAAAATAGCCTCGGGACGAAATTTATGAAGTGGCATCTTGTATATTTCGTCCAAGGCTTCATGCACCCATTATGGTGGCTTCAAAGTCCTGAAATCATCACTTGTAACTCCGTTCTTGTTCCCCTTGCGCATGCCATCATCTCCATGCTTGTTCTTGCTCCAATGTTCATCCTTCTCCAAGCTAGGCCCTTCATTTGTAAGCAAAACAAATGTATCCAATTTAGGCAGCATCATATTCTCATGAACATTAGAATCATTACCAAGAAACGAAAGTACCTGGTAATTTAGTTGGCGTGCACGAGCTCTAGTAATTGGTCCAGTATGTATAGCAGCAGGGGCTGTGGGTGTAACAATTGTATTGATGTCCTCATCAATGTGCCTTTTCTTTGGGGTACCGCACAGGAAGAAGCCTTCACGGTATTGAAAGATAAGTTGACACATGCTCCTTTACTCCAACTTCCTGATTTTAATAAGACTTTTGAGCTTGAATGTGATGCTAGTGGAATTGGATTAGGAGGTGTGTTATTACAAGATGGCAAACCTGTTGCATACTTTTCTAAAAAATTGAGTGGGCCTAGTCTGAATTATTCTACTTATGATAAAGAATTATATGCTCTTGTTCGGACTTTAGAAACATGGCAACATAATTTATGGCCCAAAGAATTTGTTATACATTCTGATCATGAATCTTTGAAACATATTAAAAGTCAAGCTAAACTGAATCGTAGACATGCTAAATGGGTTGAATTCATTGAGACTTTCCCTTATGTCATTAAACACAAGAAGGGAAAAGAAAATGTTATTGCTAATGCATTGTCGCGTCGCTAGCCTATGCTTTCACAACTTGACTTCAAAATATTTGGTTTGGAGACCATCAAAGATCAATATGTGCATGATGCTGATTTTAAAGATGTAATGCAGAATTGTAAAGAAGGAAGAATGTGGAACAAGTTTGTTGTTAACGATGGATTTGTGTTTCGTGCTAACAAGCTATGCATTCCAGCTAGCTCCGTTCGTCTTTTGTTGTTGCAGGAGGCGCATGGAGGAGGATTAATGGGACACTTTGGCGTGAAGAAGACGGAGGACGTACTTGCTACACATTTCTTTTGGCCAAAGATGAGACGGGATGTTGAGCGTTTTATTGCTCGCTGCACTACATGTCAAAAAGCTAAGTCATGACTCAATCCTCATGGTTTATATATGCCTTTGCCTGTACCTAGTGTTCCTTGGGAGGATATATCTATGGACTTTGTTTTAGGTTTACCTCGAACAAAGAAGGGGAGGGATAGCATATTTGTTGTCGTGGATAGATTCTCGAAAATGGCACACTTTATACCATGTCATAAAAGCGATGATGCTGTTAATGTTGCTGATTTGTTCTTTCATGAAATTATTCGCTTGCATGGTGTGCCAAATACTATTGTTTCAGATCGTGATACTAAATTTCTTAGCCACTTTTGGAGATATTTATGGGCTAAGTTGGGGACTAAACTGCTTTTTAGTACTACTTGTCACCCCCAAACTGATGGACAAACTGAAGTAGTCAATAGAACGTTGTCTACTATGCTTAGGGCTGTTTTGAAGAATAATAAGAAAATGTGGGAGGAATGCTTGCCTCATATTGAATTTGCTTATAATCGTTCATTGCATTCTACTACTAAGATGTGCCCTTTTGAAGTTGTGTATGGTTTCCTACCTCGTGCACCTATTGATTTGTTGCCTCTTCCATCTTCGGAGAAGGTTAATTTTGATGCTAAACAACGTGCTGAATTGATTTTAAAAATGCATGAGTTAACTAAGGAAAATATTGAGCGTATGAATGCTAAATATAAACTTGCTGGAGATAAGGGTAGAAAACATGTTGTGTTTGCACCTGGAGATCTTGTTTGGTTACATTTGCGTAAGGATAGATTTCCTGATTTGCGCAAATCAAAGCTAATGCCACGTGTTGATGGTCCCTTTAAGGTGTTAGAGAAAATAAATGATAATGCATATAAACTTGAGCTGCCTGTAGATTTTGGGGTTAGTCCCACTTTTAACATTGCAGATTTGAAGCCTTATTTGGGTGAGGAAGATGAACTTCCGTTGACGACGACTTCATTTCAAGAAGGGGAGGATGATGAGGACATCAATACAATTGTTACACCCACAGCCCCTGCTGCTATACATACTGGACCAATTACTAGAGCTCGTGCACGCCAACTAAATTACCAGGTACTTTCGTTTCTTGGTAATGATTCTAATGTTCATGAGAATATGATGCTGCCTAAATTGGATACATTTGTTTTGCTTACAAATGAAGGGCCTAGCTTGGAGAAGGATGAACATTGGAGCAAGAACAAGCATGGAGATGATGGCATGCGCAAGGGGAACAAGAACGGAGTTACAAGTGATGATTTCAGGACTTTGAAGCCACCATAATGGGTGCATGAAGCCTTGGACGAAATATACAAGATGCCACTTCATAAATTTCGTCCCGAGGCTATTTTAGGTGCTGCGTCACCTTATCATTGGGCCAGGCCCATGTAATTTCGAAATACATAAGTATAGGCTATTTTTAGAGTCCGTATGTGTGGGGAAACAAGAGATAGGGTTGATTTCGGACCCCTCCACCAAGGGCCACGAAATTCCCCCCTCTTCCTCCATATATACAGCCCTTAGGGCATCGTTTAGACTTTGGGTTTTGTTTAGATTAAAAGTTCGCCATAGCTGCAACTTCGCGTACTTCGTTTGTGTTCAACGACCAGACAAAGGCGTCACAGAACCCCACCTTGATCAATAAAGCTTTCATCTTATATTCGCAATATCCAGATTGCAATCTCAGTTTCTTGCTTGTTCTTCGTTTGCTCACAGGAAACAGACCCTCGTGGTCAGGTTGATCGTGCTCCGGCGTGGTCAATAACCTCTCGGAGTTGGTTTAGCGATTGCTAAGGCGCGACGTCCTCGCACGTTCGTAGTCGGATCGTCAAAGTCGACTTCCACCAAAGCGATATCCATCATCTCATCGAAAGACGGGACACCTTTGCCTCTATCAAGTGGTATCAGATTTCCAGGTTGCTCGGTGAGATTTTACAGGTTTTCGTAGTTTAGATCGAGTCTGTTCTTCATACCTACAGTCCACGAAAAAGCCACAAAAAAATTAGGGTTAGTTCATCATATCCGAACCAATCTGAGCCTTTGCATAATCTTTTTAGGGTTTTGCTTTGTTGAATTTGCGGTTGCATCGTCGTTTCTAGTTGCTGGTCTTAGAGTCTAGTCTTTTAGAGTTTCGAGTTCTGGTCATAAGTTGGCACGCCGCCGCTGCACCATCATCACCACCCCTGCCATCTACCACCACCGCTTATCCGCCACCGCTTCGAATCCGTATCCATATACCACCACAGCTGTCATATACCACCACCGCTGCCATCTACCACCATATATCCACCACCAATCCGAGTTCTTGTCATATTAGGTTTGTTTTCGAGATCCATCTAGATTCCGATTCGTGTTTCCTTGCCGGAGTCGGGTAGCCACGCTCTGTTTAGGCCCAAAAATTTTCGAAAATGCGTTTTTCGAAAAAATTTCTGGCTATCCTATTTTTAGGTGTTTCTGAGTGTTTTGAGACAGGTGCCATTATAGGAAGTTGATAGAGGCGAGGGTGTCCCGATCTTTCGATGAGATGATAACTATCAATTTGGTGGAGACGACTTTGACGATCCGACTACAAACGTGCACGACGTTGCGCCTTAGCAATCGCTAAACCAATCTCCTGAGGTTACTGACGATGCCGGAAGCACGGTCAGCCTGACCACGAAGGTCTATTCCTGCAAACAATCGAAGAACGAGCAAGAATATGATAAAGCAATCTGAATATTGCAAATATATATGAGGTATTGATAATGGTGGGGATCCGTAAGCGGTCTTGGTCTGGTCGTTGGAGACAAACGAAGTACACGAAGTTGCAATGGCTAACTTTTAACTAAACAAATCCCAAGGAAAAGCTACTAGATGGATCTACTTATATAGGAGCAAGGGGTGGCGGCCAAGGAGGTGGGAGGACGTTCCAAGGCAGCCTAAAACTAAATCTAGGTCGTACAAGGCCAATGGGCCCAAGTGGAGGTGATGTAACACCTTTGGACTTGTAGTTTGACTCGGATTCTGCTGCAGCATCAGATTGTTTCGTCCACAACTCAACGCTCCGGACGAATTTGAAGGTGATTCCAATTGGGTTGGAAAGTGCACGAAATCTAGTTTCCAACAAAAAAAAGAATCACCCAATTCAGAGTCCGTATGAAAAACTTGTGTGCGTTTTGAGTCAGGTGTGTCTGTGCAGTCCGAATCTGAATCCAGAACGTGAGAGACTTGGACTCTATCTTCTCTTGGGCCAAAAGTGACGTGAGAGAACTTTTTGGACAGCAAATAAACATCTCTTTCTTCCTTATCTTCATATGTGGATTGTACAAATGTCCCATACACCTGCAATTAGACAAAACACAAAAGTGTGTGAAGTATTTTTGTTCTGGATAACATAAATAGATTATTGAATAGTTTGCACTAGAAATCACCTGACAAATATGCATATATGCAATATTTTTTGTCATATCCAAGGTAGTCATGTCCTCATCATCCTCCCCTTCTTGAAAATAAAGCCGTCCTCGGCGTTGCTTAATCTGAAATGTGGCTAACAAAAGAGACAAGGTGTACATGTTGTATATGTATATGTCATCCATTTTTACTTCCCTTGATTTTTGCATATATGACCCATGAATAGATGAGTAACTTGCATAGTTCATAAAATCTAAAGCCAAAAAATTAGCACAAGAAGTAGAAGGCATGAAAATATTGCAACTCAGTTTGCACATATAAGTGAAGCTCTTATTCATTTCAAAAGATTGACAATGTTCATCATTAAACCATCCCAACATTGGTGAATAAACCTTACTTGCATCAAATTTACATGCTACAACATGCTTAAATAAGCAAACATGCAATAAGTCATTCAACACAGAATCATCACCAAGATTAGAGGTCATATCAAAATGATTAAACATTGGTTCTTTTGCATCAATAGTTAATTCAATGGGTGCACTCAAAATTGTTGGTATTTCAGTTATTTGATCACATGGCAAAGTCAAATTATCAACGTAGTCCTCTAAAATAGGTGGTGTGATCAAAGTAGTGGGTAGCTCATCAGATGGTGCATTCAAATTGACAAGGCATTCTTCATTCTCATGTAGAGATGGAAGATCAGTACCTTTGTCATTACCTCTTATGATTAACTCAGATGATGTAGCCACTCTCGGGGGCGATGTGTCACATGGTGGAGGTGATGTAGTCCTGACAACAACGGATGTGGTTGTCATAGTATGCCTAGTAGTTGAAGGAACAATCATATCAACTCTTGGAATGTGCACCGTGCGCTTGTTCTCCTCGTGGCCAACACGTCGTTTTATTTCCTGTTCAGCTTTGCAAGCAAGATGAAACAAATGGTCCATAGGATAACACTCTTCATGAATTAGTATCTCTTGAATATCACGGTTTAATCCTCCCCAAAATCTATCCATAAAATCATCTTCACTTTCTTCTAAAAAGGAATGCAACAAGGTAGTTTGTAAATCATTATAAAATTTTGTTACAGTTTCACTACCTTGTTTTAAGTGTTGCAACTTCTTAATCATGTCACGAGTATAATAAGCAGGGACGAAAGTATGTCGCATGGCAAGTTTCAAATCATCCCAAGTAGTAGGTATATAATCAGTGTGTAACCGACAATATTCACTCCACCAAACCAAAGCATAACCAGTGAAAGAACCAACCGCAACCTTAACCTTTTTATGTTCATCGAAATTATGGGAACCAAATATATTTTTTATGTCGAACTCCCATTCAATATATAAAGCAGGTTTAAAACGGCCATTAAATGGTGGTATAGATACATTAACCTGATCATGTGCATTTGGATGTTTGTGCACCTGTCGTGACGGTTGTGGTATTTGCAAAGGTGGTGGCACGTCTCCCGCGATCGACAAAGCCCATGAATTGACTCTGGATCCTGTCATGATTAGTAGAACAAGAAACAAAACCCAAAAATAATGTTCCTATAACTACTAGGATGTGGTGGTAAAACGCTCACAGTAAAGCAAATATCAATGTCTTACAAGTTCTTACCATGCAGCAGGCGGTGATCGGCAACCAGCGGTGTCAAGTAACTCCGAATATTGAGTAAAGCGATTGCCAGGGGAGCGTACGTATACACGGTGTAGAAATATGTGGAGCTGGGTTGGCTATATATGGTAGCAAAAGATTAGCAATAATCAATTCAAAGATGCAATGTTGAATAAACGCTCAACGACGGTACTGTGCTGGTCCTAGGCTAGACCGGACTAGAGACGCGAGCCTAGAACACTAATGAGGTCACGGCGTAGCAGAACCAGCATCAATGAAGGATATTAAGTAGCTCTTGACAGCAAGATATAAGTGAAGATCACAACAGCAGTGAAGATAATGAGGTGAAACAACAGCCAAGCAGGATATATCAACAACTTTGTCTCCAACTTTCCTCTGAAAAAGTTTGTGCCGATTTTTTTGTTTTTTTTCTCTCTTTTTTTTTCCTCACACTTTTTTTTCTTTCTCTCCTTTTTTTTTCTCTCACTTTTTTTCCTTTTTTTCTCTCGTTTTTTTTCTCTCTTTTTTTCTCCCTCTTTCCAAAACAAACTAGATAAGATGCAGATTGGATCAAGTGAAGATGTGAACGATCTCAACTATTATTATGACAATGAATGGTGGGTAGCACGTGGTGGAAATTGATGGATGGGTGGTGGACAGCGGAAGAGATAATGATGCAGCGGTGGCGTGACTAATGTGAAC
This sequence comes from Triticum dicoccoides, assembly GCF_002162155.2. Classification (NCBI taxonomy): domain Eukaryota; kingdom Viridiplantae; phylum Streptophyta; class Magnoliopsida; order Poales; family Poaceae; genus Triticum; species Triticum dicoccoides. Next base: position 8,659 of record NW_021231369.1, on the reverse strand, counting down.
AGAACTCGAAACTCTAAACGAACTAGACACTAAGACCAGCAACTCGACACGACGATGCAATCGATAATTCAACTATGCAATCAATGAAAAGAAAATTGCAACGGCTCAGACTGGCTTGGACCAAGGATGAATAGATCTAACTCTTTTTTGTGGCTTTTTCTTGGACAATAGGTAAGAAAGTAAATCTAATCTAGGAAAACTGGAAATTCTCACCGAGCAACCTGAAAACTGATACCACTTGATAGAGGCGAGGGTGTCCCGATCTTTCGATGAGATGATAACTATCAATTTGGTGGAGACGACTTTGACGATCCGACTACAAACGTGCACGACGTTGCGCCTTAGCAATCGCTAAACCAATCTCCTGAGGTTACTAACGATGCCGGAAGCACGGTCAGCCTGACCACGAAGGTCTATTCCTGCAAGCAATCGAAGAACGAGCAAGAATATGATAAAAGCAATCTGAATATTGCAAATATATATGAGGTATTGATAATGGTGGGGATCCGTAAGCGGTCTTGGTCTGGTCGTTGGACACAAACGAAGTACACGAAGTTGCAATGCCTAACTTTTAACTAAACAAATCCCAAGGAAAAGCTACTAGATGGATCTACTTATATAGGAGCAAGGGGTGGCGGCCAAGGAGGTGGGAGGATGTTCCAAGGCAGCCTAAAACTAAATCTAGGTCGTACAAGGCCAATGGGCCCAAGTGGAGGTGATGTAACACCTTTGGACTTGTAGTTTGACTCGGATTCTGCTGCAGCATCAGATTGTTTCGTCCACAACTCAACGCTCCGGAAGAATTTGAAGGTGATTCCAATTGGGTTGGAAAGTGCACGAAATCTAGTTTCCAACAAAAAAAGAATCACCCAATTCGGAGTCCGTATGAAAAACTTGTGTGCGTTTTGAGTCAGGTGTGTCTGTGCAGTCCGCATCTGAATCCAGAACGTGAGAGACTTGGACTCTATCTTCTCTTGGGCCAAAAGTGACGTGAGGGAACTTTTTGGACAGCAAATAAACATCTCTTTCTTCCTTATCTTCATATGTGGATTGTACAAATGTCCCATACACCTGCAATTAGACAAAACACAAAAGTGTGTGAAGTATTTTTGTTCTGGATAACATAAATAGATTATTGAATAGTTTGCACTAGAAATCACCTGACAAATATGCATATATGCAATATTTTTTATCATATCCAAGGTAGTCATGTCCTCATCAGAAGTTTTTTTTTGACCCGTTTCCAGTTTTTGGGTCCGGACAGTCGAAAAAAAAAAATTGTCGAAAAAAAATTTCGTGCCCATCCTGTCAGTTTGACCTAGGAAGAGTTTTGAGACACTCGCCATTATAGTGCTTTTTCGCAAAAAAAAGAAAAAAAAAGCAGCGCAAAAAAAGAAGAGCGCAAAAAAAAAAGAGCGAAAAGAATAATTTCAGAGTGTGCTTTTCCCTTGTTTACGTGCCACGCCGTGATTTTGTTGGTGTTCTAGGCTCGCGTCTCTAGCACAGTCTAGCCTAGGACCAGCACAGTACCGTCGTTGTGCGTTTATTCAACTTTGCATCTCTGAATTGATTATTGCTGACCCTTTTTGCTACCATACTATAAGCCTTCCCAGCTCCACATACATCTACGTCGTGTGTTTGAATCTCCCTGGTAATCGCTCTATCCAAGCTTTGAGAGTTTTTGACTACAACGGTTGCCGATCACCGCCTGCTGCTGGGTAAGAACTGGTAAGAATTTGAGATTTGCTTGACGGATTTGTGATACACCACCACCACTTCTTAGTAGTCTGTAGGATCATATTCTTGCGTGTTTCTATTGCTGCTAACCATGCCAGGATCACAAGCCGACGAGATTGACTGGGAGAACTTATCGAACAAGGAGCTTCATGATAAGTTTCAGCAAATGATGACTGAACAGGTACAAGATGTGCTGAACAATTTTGAAGAGGCCATGGAGAAGATCACTGGCCTTGAGAAGACGTTCGAAACAAAGCTCGATAACAGATTTAATGAACTGCTTGCGCGTCTTCCACCACCGGCTGCACCTGTCGCACCTCTGCAACAACAACAACTACGCCCCCTTCCGAATCAGTATGGACGAGCACAGCGTGTTCCTATTGAGCCAGGACAAAATTCTGGTGCCGCTGCTACTGCTGTTGGTGTCTCTTTGGCTCCTGCTACTGCTGCTGCTGGTACCCAGGAGGATGATGAGTATGCGGGCGATTATGAGGATGAGGTTGATCAAAATCAGCTCTACGAGCAGCCACCAGCACCACCACCAGCAGGTCGACCTCAGGTATATATTCGTAATGGTAGGCCTGCACCACCACCTCAGGTACGAGATGATCTCCATATTCCTAAACTGAAATTGAATATTCCATCATTTGAGGGTAGATATGTTCCTGATATATATCTTACTTGGGAGTTAGAAACTGAACAGCGATTTACATGTTTACAATATCCTGAGGAGTGACGAGTTGCTGCTGCTGTTTGTGCTTTCACTAGTTTTGCATGTGTATGGTGGTCTGAACATTGTAGATTATATCCTATTCCAACTACTTGGGCTGCTTTGAAAACTGCTATGCGTACGCGTTGGGTTCCACCATATTATCAACGTGAATTGCTTCAAAAATTGCAGCATTTAAGACAAGGGAAAAATTCTGTAGAAGAATATTATCAGGAATTACAAACTGGCATGATTAGATGTGGTATTGTCGAGGAGAATGAAGCTATGCTTGCACGTTTTCTGGGTGGATTAAATAGAGAGATTCAGACCATTCTAGACTATAAGGAGTATACTAATATCACTCGTTTATTCCATCTTGCTTGTAAAGCTGAACGTGAAGTGCAGGATCGACAAGCATTGGGGCGAACTAACTTTTCTGCAGGCCGACCTTCATCATGGACACCACGTGCATCTTCTACTTCAACTGCACCAGCACCTCCATCCGGTGCCACCTCCAGCCGTTGATGAGGACATGACTACCTTGGATATGACCAAAAATATTGCATATATGCATATTTGTCAGGTGATTTCTAGTGCAAACTATTCAATAATCTATTTGTGTTATCCAGAACAAAAATACTTCACACACTTTTGTGTTTTGTCTAATTGCAGGTGTATGGGACATTTGTACAATCCACATATGAAGATAAGGAAGAAAGAGATGTTTATTTGCTGTCCAAAAAGTTCTCTCACATCACTTTTGGCCCAAGAGAAGATAGAGTCCAAGTCTCTCACGTTCTGGATTCAGATTCGGACTACACAGACATACCTGACTCAAAACGCACACAAGTTTTTCATACGGACTCCGAATTGGGTGATTCTTTTTTTGTTGGAAACTAGATTTCGTGCACTTTCCAACCCAAGTGGAATCACCTTCAAATTCGTCCGGAGCGTTGAGTTGTGGACGAAACAATCTAATGCTGCAGCAGAATCCGAGTCAAACTACAAGTCCAAAGGTGTTACATCACCTCCGCTTGGGCCCATTGGCCTTGTACGACCTAGATTTAGTTTTAGGCTGCCTTGGGACGTCCTCCCACCTCCTTGGCCGCCACCCCTTGCTCCTATATAAGTAGATCCATCTAGTAGCTTTTCCTTGGGATTTGTTTAGTTAAAAGTTAGCCAACGCAACTTCGTGTACTTCGTTTGTGTCCAACGACCAGACCAAGACCGCTTTCGGATCCCCACCTTTATCAATACTTCATACATATTTGCAATATTCAGATTGCTTTTATCATATTCTTGCTCGTTCTTCGATTGCTTATAGGAATAGACCTTCGTGGTCAGGTTGATCGTGCACCGGCGTGCTCAATAACCTCTGGAGATTGGTTTAGCGATTGCTAAGGCGCAACGTCGTGCACGTTTGTAGTCGGATCGTCAAAGTCGTCTCCACCAAATCGATAGTTACCATCTCATCGAAAGATCGAGACACTCCCGCCTCTATCAAGTGGTATCAGTTTTCAGGTTGCTCGGTGAGAATTTCCAGTTTTCCTAGATTAGATTTATTTTCTTACCTATTGTCCAAGAAAAATCCACAAAAAAAAGTTAGATCTATTCATCCTTTGTCCTAGCCAGACTGAGCCTTTGCAATTTACTTTTCATTGTTTGCATTATTGAATTATCGGTTGCATCGCCGTGTCGAGTTGCTGGTCTTAGTGTCTAGGTCGTTTAGAGTTTTGAGTTCTGTTCACATTAGTCACGTCGCCGCTGCATCGTTATCCCTTCCGCTGTCCACCACCCATCCATCAATTTCCTCCACGTGCTACCCACTGTTCATTGTCATAATCATAGTTGAGATCGTTCCCATCTTCGCTTGATCCAATCTACATCTTATCTAGTTTTTTTGGAAAGAGGGAGAGAGAAAAAAAAGATAGAGAAAAAAAACGAGAGAAAAAAAAGTAAAAAAAAAGTCAGAGAAAAAAAAAGAAAGGAAAAGAAAAAAAGTGTGAGAAAAAAAAAGAGAGGAGAAAAAAAAACAAAATTCGGATCTATCTAGACTCAATCTCGTAGTTGAATTCGGATTGGAATCTGTTTTGCGCACTGTTCAGTAAAACAGGTGTATCTTCCTCATACGAAGTCAGTTTTGGCTCCGTGAGTACTCAAATTGAAGATAGCGACGAGCCGCATCTAAATAGTTGCAGAAGCTATTTCAATATTTGACACCTCAAAATCGGCTTCTAAATAGGTCTTTTTGCCCTCCGAAGTTCGTGAACACAACTTGTTCCAATTTTTCAGGCCAGTTTTAGAATTCTTTGACTCCTCATATCAACTCGGAATTGAGTGATTCTTTTTGCATTGGAAAGCTTGAGTTAGTAGCATTCTTTGAAAGAATTTATCAGAAAATTGTCTCAAACTTTTCAAGAGGAAAGTTGGAGAGAGAGTTGTTGTATATCCTGCTTGGCAGTTGTTTTTCATCATTATCTTCACTGCCATTGTGATCTTCACTTATATCTTGCTGTCAAGAGCTACTTAGTATCCTTCATTGATGCTAGTTGTGCTACGCCGTGACCTCATTAGTGTTCTAGGCTCGCGTCTCTAGTCCGGTCTAGCCTAGGACCAGCACAATACCGTCGTTGAGCGTTTATTCAACATTGCATCTTTGAATTGATTATTGCTAATCTTTTGCTACCATATAGCCAACCCAGCTCCACATATTTCTACACCGTGTATACGTACGCTCCCCTGGCAATCGCTTTACTCAATATTCGGAGTTACTTGACACCGCTGGTTGCCGATCACCGCCTGCTGCATGGTAAGAACTTGTAAGACATTGATATTTGCTTTACTGTGAGCATTTTACCACCACATCCTAGTAGTTATAGGAACATTATTTTTGGGTTTTGTTTCTTGTTCTACTAATCATGACAGGATCCAGAGTCAATTCATGGGCTTTGTCGATCACGGGAGACGTGCCACCACCTTTGCAAATACCACAACCGTCACGAGAGGTGCACAAACATCCAAATGCACATGATCAGGTTAATGTATCTATACCACCATTTAATGGCCGTTTTAAACCTGCTTTATATATTGAATGGGAGTTCGACGTAAAAAATATATTTGCTTCCCATAATTTCAATGAACATAAAAAGGTTAAGGTTGCGGTTGGTTCTTTCACTGGTTATGCTTTGGTTTGGTGGAGTGAATATTGTCGGTTACACCCTGATTACATACCTACTACTTGGGATGATTTGAAACTTGCCATGCGACATACTTTCGTCCCTGCTTATTATACTCGTGACATGATTAAGAAGTTGCAACACTTAAAACAAGGTAGTGAAACTGTAACAAAATATTATGATGATTTACAAACTACCTTGTTGCATTCCTCTTTAGAAGAAAGTGAAGATGATTTTATGGATAGATTTTGGGGAGGATTAAACCGTGATATTCAAGAGATACTAATTCATGAAGAGTGTTATCCTATGGACCATTTGTTTCATCTTGCTTGCAAAGCTGAACAGGAAATAAAACGACGTGTTGGCCATGAGGAGAACAAGCGCACGGTGCACATTCCAAGAGTTGATATGATTGTTCCTTCAACTACTAGGCATACTATGACAAACACATCCGTTGTTGTCAGGACTACATCACCTCCACCATGTGACACATCGCCCCCGAGAGTGGCTACATCATCTGAGTTGATCATAAGAGGTAATGACAAAGGTACTGATCTTCCATCTCTACATGAGAATGATGAATGCCTTGTCAATTTGAATGCACCATCTGATGAGCTACCCACTACTTTGATCACACCACCTATTTTAGAGGACTACGTTGATAATTTGACTTTGCCATGTGATCAAACAACTGAAATACCAACAATTTTGAGTGCACCCATTGAATTAACTATTGATGCAAAAGAACCAATGTTTAATCAGTTTGATATGACCTCTAATCTTGGTGATGATTCTGTGTTGAATGACTTATTGCATGTTTGCTTATTTAAGCATGTTGTAGCATGTAAATTTGATGCAAGTAAGGTTTATTCACCAATGTTGGGATGGTTTAATGATGAACATTGTCAATCTTTTGAAATGAATAAGAGCTTCACTTATATGTGCAAACTGAGTTGCAATATTTTCATGCCTTCTACTTCTTGTGCTAATTTTTTGGCTTTAGATTTTATGAACTATGCAAGTTACTCATCTATTCATGTGTCATATATGCAAAAATCAAGGGAAGTAAAAATGGATGACATATACATATACAACATGTACACCTTGTCTTTTTTGTTAGCCACATTTCAGATTAAGCAACGCCGAGGACGGCTTTATTTTCAAGAACGGGAGGATGATGAGGACATGACTACCTTGGATATGACCAAAAATATTGCATATATGCATATTTGTCAGGTGATTTCTAGTGCAAACTATTCAATAATCTATTTGTGTTATCCAGAACAAAAATACTTCACACACTTTTGTGTTTTGTCTAATTGCAGGTGTATGGGACATTTGTACAATCCACATATGAAGATAAGGAAGAAAGAGATGTTTATTTGCTGTCCAAAAAGTTCTCTCACGTCACTTTTGGCCCAAGAGAAGATAGAGTCCAAGTCTCTCACGTTCTGGATTCAGATTCGGACTACACAGACATACCTGACTCAAAACGCACACAAGTTTTTCATACGGACTCCGAATTGGGTGATTCTTTTTTTGTTGGAAACTAGATTTCGTGCACTTTCCAACCCAAGTGGAATCACCTTCAAATTCGTCTGGAGCGTTGAGTTGTGGACGAAACAATCTGATGCTGCAGCAGAATCCGAGTCAAACTACAAGTCCAAAGGTGTTACATCACCTCCGCTTGGGCCCATTGGCCTTGTACGACCTAGATTTAGTTTTAGGCTGCCTTGGGACGTCCTCCCACCTCCTTGGCCGCCACCCCTTGCTCCTATATAAGTAGATCCATCTAGTAGCTTTTCCTTGGGATTTGTTTAGTTAAAAGTTAGCCAACGCAATTTCGTGTACTTCGTTTGTGTCCAACGACCAGACCAAGACCGCTTTCGGATCCCCACCTTTATCAATACTTCATACATATTTGCAATATTCAGATTGCTTTTATCATATTCTTGCTCGTTCTTCGATTGCTTACAAGAATAGACCTTCGTGGTCAGGTTGATCGTGCACCGGCGTGGTCAATAACCTCTGGAGATTGGTTTAGCGATTGCTAAGGCGCAACGTCGTGCACGTTTGTAGTCGGATCGTCAAAGTCGTCTCCACCAAATCGATAGTTACCATCTCATCGAAAGATCGGGACACTCCCGCCTCTATCAGCCGTGATACAAGAAAACAGGCACAACCACCATTATCTGCCAAGAGCGCACCTGCGGGGCCTGCACACCGTTCTTCTTCTTCCATGGCATCAACAGGGCACACAAGTGATATTATTTGTCGTCTTTGTAAGGGAGGAGGTCATTATGCGAGGGAATGCAAATCTCCGCGTGTGATGATTGCTACCGCGGATGGTGGATATGAGTCCGCTAGTGACTATGATGAGGAGACATTGGCTCTTATTACACGTGAAGAACATGGTGGAGATGATTCTGATCATGAGACACAATACATGGCTCCTGAAGACGCTGACAGGTATGAATGTTTAGTTGCTCAACGTGTTTTGAGTGTGCAGGTCACACAAGCTGAGCAAAATCAAAGGCACAATTTATTCCATACCAAGGGAGTTGTGAAGGAACGTTCTGTGCGCGTCATAATAGACGGAGGGAGCTGCAACAACTTGGCTAGCATGGAGATGGTGGAGAAGCTTTCTCTCACCACAAGACCACATCCACATCCTTACTACATCCAATGGTTCAACAACAGCGGCAAGGTTAAGGTAACACGTACTGTTCGTGTGCATTTTAGTATCTCTACATATGCTGATTATGTTGATTGTGATGTGGTACCTATGCAAGCATGTTCCTTATTACTTGGTAGACCTTGGCAATTTGATAAAAATTCTGTACACCATGGTAGAAACAATCACTATACTCTTGTTCATAAGGATAAAAATATTACTTTGCTTCCTATGACTCCTGATTCCATTTTGAAAGATGATATTAATAGAGCTAATAAAGCAAAACAGGAGAAGAATAAGAGTGAAAATCAGATTGTGGCAAAAGAATTTGAGCAACAAATGAAGCCTAATAATAAACCATCT
>NW_021231368.1:0-396 GCF_002162155.2 Triticum dicoccoides | reverse complement strand
AGGTTTGAGCAGAGGAATTCGTTTAATGAAGTTGCACAACAAGATGATGCTCACACTGCTCCTGATGTACAAGATAACACAGATGTTCCTAATATCTTTGAGAACCATCACGTCAATGACGCTGGCGAAAAGATTGCATGTCGTGCTGTGGACATACAAGAGTTGATCAAGAAGAAGCCAACGTTCGAGGACATTGAGGACGAAGAAGAAGATGACACCATGGGGAATTATGATTCAGACTGATACACATGGCGAAGATGTTGACACTGCTGCTGCGGATGATGATTACATTGCTTTTGTCGTATTTGCCTGTTAGAAGACATTTTTTTATCTACTATGTGAAATTGTGTTTGCTATGACAACTGAAACCTGATGAACATGTTGTTTAGTATTTTG
>NW_021231367.1:0-393 GCF_002162155.2 Triticum dicoccoides | reverse complement strand
CACCAAAACTCCATCGAAAACCATGATGATTCGGATCGGAAAAGATCGCAACTCCTCCAACAAAACGCTAAAACACCGGCCCCACGGTGGGCTCTAACTGTCGTGGTTCTAAGTCTGGCAGTAATGTAGGGGGGTAAGTATGAAGAGGCGAGATCTTAGCTATGGAGAAGTTGCAAGGACGCAAGGTTTACGAGTTCAGGCCCTTCTCAGAAGAAGTAAAAACCCTACGTCTCGGAGCCCGGAAGCGGTCGACTGGATGATGTGAGTATGAGTTACAGAGGTGCGAACCCTTGTCTCGGAGGAGGGGGCTGGCTTATATAGAGTGCGCCAGGACCCCGGCCAGCCCACGTTACGAAGGGTTCAATGTAAATTAAGGCAGGGCGTTACTGGTAA
>NW_021231366.1:0-4700 GCF_002162155.2 Triticum dicoccoides | reverse complement strand
GCGGTAGCAATCATCACACGCGGAGATTTGCATTCTCTCGCATAATGACCTCCTCCCTTACAACGACGACAAATAATATCACTTGTGTGCCCTGTTGATGCCATGGAAGAAGAAGAACGCTGTGCAGGCCCCGCAGGTGCGCTCTTGGCAGATAATGGTGGTTGTGCCTGTTTTCTTGTATCACGGCTGGAGGTGGCACCGGATGGAGGTGCTGGTGCAGTTGAAGTAGAAGATGCACGTGGTGTCCATGATGAAGGTCGGCCTGCAGAAAAGTTAGTTCGCCCCAATGCTTGTCGATCCCGCACTTCACGTTCAGCTTTACAAGCAAGATGGAATAAACGAGTGATATTAGTATACTCCTTATAGTCTAGAATGGTCTGAATCTCTCTATTTAATCCACCCAGAAAACGTGCAAGCATAGCTTCATTCTCCTCAACAATACCACATCTAATCATGCCGGTTTGTAATTCCTGATAATATTCTTCTACAGAATTTTTCCCTTGTCTTAAACGCTGCAATTTTTGAAGCAATTCACGTTGATAATATGGTGGAACCCAACGCGTACGCATAGCAGTTTTCAAAGCAGCCCAAGTAGTTGGAATAGGATATAATCTACAATGTTTAGACCACCATACACATGCAAAACTAGTGAAAGCACAAACGGCAGCAGCAACTCGTCTCTCCTCAGGATATTGTAAACATGTAAATCGTTGTTCAGTTTCTAACTCCCAAATAAGATATATATCAGGAACATATCTACCCTCAAATGGTGGAATATTCAATTTCAGTTTAGGAATATGGACATCATCTCATACCTGAGGTGGTGGTGCAGGCCTACCATTACGAATATATACCTGAGGTCGACCTGCTGGTGGTGGTACAGGTGGCTGCACGTAGTGTTGATTTTGATCAACCTCATCCTCATAATCTCCCACATAATCATCCTCCTCCGCATCAGCAGCAGGAGCCACAGAAGTATCAACAACAGCACCAACAGTTTGGCCAAACGCAAGAGGAACACGGCTTGCTCGGCGGAGGTCTGCTTCGCGACGTGGAGGTAGTCGTTGTTGTTGTTGTTGGAGAGGTGCGTTAGTTGCAGCGGGTGGTGGTGGTGGAAGACGCGCGAGCAATTCATTAAACTTGTTATCGAGCTTTGTTTCGAACGTCTTCTCAAAGCCAGTGATCTTCTCCATGGCCTCTTCAAAATTGTTCAGCACATCTTGCACCTGTTCAGTCATCATTTGCTGAAACTTATCATGAAGCTCCTTGTTCGATAAATTCTCCCAGTCAATCTCGTCGGCTTGTGATCCTGGCATGGTTAGCAGTAATAGAAACACACAAGAATATGATCCTACAGACTACGAACAAGTGGTGGTGGTGGGTGTCACAAATCCGTCAAGCAAATCTCAAATTCTTACCAGTTCTTACCCAGCAGCAGGCGGTGATCGGCAACCGTTGTAGTCAAAAACTCTCAAAGCTTGGATAGAGCGATTACCAGGGAGAGTCAAACGCACGACGTAGATGTATGTGGAGCTGGGAAGGCTTATAATATGGTAGCAAAAAGGGTCAACAATAATCAATTCAGAGATGCAAAGTTGATAAACGCTCAACGACGGTACTGTGCTGGTCCTAGGCTAGACTGTGCTAGAGACGCGAGCCTAGAACACTAACAAATTTTTTTTTTGACTGCCCGGACCCAAAAACTGGAAACGGGTCAAAAAAAACTTCCTATAATGGCACCTGTCTCAAAACACTCAGAAACACCTAAAAATAGGATAGCCAGAATTTTTTTCGAAAAATGCGTTTTCGAAAAATTTTGGGCCTAAACGGAGCGTGGCTACCCGACTCTTTTTTTTTCCGAAACCTACTCCGGCAAGGAAACACGAATCGGAATCTAGATGGATCCCGAAAACAAACCTAATAAGCAAGGAACTCGGATTGGTGGTGGATATATGGTGGTGGTATATGGCAGCGGCGGTGGTAGCGGTGGTAGTATATGGATATGGATCGGTGGTGGTATATGGGCACGGATTGGTGGTGGTATATGGATACGAATTCGGAGCGGTGGTGGTAGATGGCAGGGCGATGATGATGGTGCGGCGGCGGCGTGACAACTTATGACCAGAACTCGAAACTCTAAAAGACTAGACTCTAAGACCAGCAACTAGACCGACGATGCAACCGCAAATTCAACAAAGCAAAACCCTAAAAAGATTATGCAAAGGCTCAGATTGGTTCGGATATGATGAACTAACCCTAATTTTTTTTTGTGGCTTTTTCGTGGACTGTAGGTATGAAGAACAGACTCGATCTAAACTACGAAAAACTGTAAAATCTCACCGAGCAACCTGGAAATCTGATACCACTTGATAGAGGCAAAGGTGTCCCGTCTTTCGATGAGATGGTGGATTTCGCTTTGGTGGAAGTCGACTTTGACGATCCGACTACGAACGTGCGAAGACGTCGCGCCTTAGCAATCGCTAAACCAACTCCGAGAGGTTATTGACCACGCCGGAGCACGATCAACCTGACCACGAGGGTCTGTTTCCTGCGAGCAAACGAAGAACAAGCAAGAAACTGAGATTGCAATCTGGATATTGCGAATATAAGATGAAAGATTTATTGATCAAGGTGGGGTTCTGTGACGCCTTTGTCTGGTCGTTGAACACAAACGAAGTACGCGAAGTTGCAGCTATGGCGAACTTTTAATCTAAACAAAACCCAAGGTCTAAACGATGCCCTAAGGGCTGTATATATGGAGGAAGAGGGGGTGGATTTCGTGGCCCTTGGTGGAGGGGTCCGAAATCAACCCTATCTCTTGTTTCCCCACACATACGGACTCTAAAAATAGCCTATACTTATGTATTTCGAAATTACATGGGCCTGGCCCAATAATAAGGTGACGCAGCACCTAAAATAGCCTCGGGACGAAATTTATGAAGTGGCATCTTGTATATTTCGTCCAAGGCTTCATGCACACATTATGGTGGCTTCGAAGTCCTGAAATCATCACTTGTAACTCCGTTCTTGTTCCCCTTGCGCATGCCATCATCTCCATGCTTGTTCTTGCTCCAATGTTCATCCTTCTCCAAGCTAGGCCCTTCATTTGTAAGCAAAACAAATGTATCCAATTTAGGCAGCATCATATTCTCATGAACATTAGAATCATTACCAAGAAACGAAAGTACCTGATAATTTAGTTGGCGTGCACGAGCTCTAGTAATTGGTCCAGTATGTATAGCAGCAGGGGCTGTGGGTGTAACAATTGTATTGATGTCCTCATCAGACCTGCTGGTGGCGGTACAGGTGGCTGCACGTAGTGTTGATTTTGATCAACCTCATCCTCATAATCTCCCACATAATCATCCTCCTCCGCATCAGCAGCAGGAGCCACAGAAGTATCAACAGCAGCACCAACAGTTTGGCCAAACGCAAGAGGAACACGGCTTGCTCGGCGGAGGTCTGCTTCGCGACGTGGAGGTAGTCGTTGTTGTTGTTGTTGGAGAGGTGCGTTAGGTACAGCGGGTGGTGGTGGTGGAAGACGCGCGAGCAATTCATTAAACTTGTTATCGAGCTTTGTTTCGAACGTCTTCTCAAAGCCAGTGATCTTCTCCATGGCCTCTTCAAAATTGTTCAGCACATCTTGCACCTGTTCAGTCATCATTTGCTGAAACTTATCATGAAGCTCCTTGTTCGATAAATTCTCCCAGTCAATCTCGTCGGCTTGTGATCCTGGCATGGTTAGCAGCAATAGAAGCACACAAGAATATGATCCTACAGACTACGAACAAGTGGTGGTGGTGGGTGTCACAAATCCGTCAAGCAAATCTCAAATTCTTACCAGTTCTTACCCAGCAGCAGGCGGTGATCGGCAACCGTTGTAGTCAAAAACTCTCAAAGCTTGGATAGAGCGATTACCAGGGAGAGTCAAACGCACGACGTAGATGTATGTGGAGCTGGGAAGGCTTATAATATGGTAGCAAAAAGGGTCAGCAATAATCAATTCAGAGATGCAAAGTTGAATAAACGCTCAACGACGGTACTGTGCTGGTCCTAGGCTAGACCGTACTAGAGACGCGAGCCTAGAACACTAACAAAATCACGGCGCGGCACGTAAACAAGGGAAAAGCACACTCTGAAATTTTTTTTTTCGCTCTTTTTTTTTTGCGCTCTTTTTTTTTTGCGCTGCTTTTTTTTTTGCGAAAAATCACTATAATGGCAAGTGTCTCAAAACTCTTCCTAGGTCAAACTGACAGGATGGGCACGAAATTTTTTTTTGTCGAATTTTTTTTTTCGACTGCCCGGACCCAAAAACTGGAAACGGGTCAAAAAAAACTTCCTATAATGGCACCTGTCTCAAAACACTCAGAAACACCTAAAAATAGGATAGCCAGAAATTTTTTCGAAAAATGCGTTTTCAAAAAATTTTGGGCCTAAACGGAGCGTGGCTACCCGACTCTTTTTTTTTTCCGAAACCTACTCCGGCAAGGAAACACGAATCGGAATCGAGATGGATCCCGAAAACAAACCTAATAAGCAAAGAACTCGGATTGGTGGTGGATATATGGTGGTGGATATATGGTGGTGGTATATGGCAGCGGTGGTGGTAGCGGTGGTAGTATATGGATATGGATCGGTGGTGGTATATGGACACGGATTGGTGGTGGTATATGGATACGAATTCGGAGCGGTGGTGGTAG
>NW_021231365.1:0-841 GCF_002162155.2 Triticum dicoccoides | reverse complement strand
CGTTGCATTAAAGCTGCTGGCGCCCGCCGCCCCCGTCCCGTCGCCTGCCGCCGCATTAACACGGCTAGCGCCCACGACCGCCTGTAAATTGGGCGCTCGGCTGCCTCCAGCCGCACCCACCACCGGCGCCATCTACACTTCTCCCGCCTCCTCCCCCACAGCCCTTCTCTCCCCGTCGACCGCACCGCAGCAGCTATGTCGAGCAGCGATTCCGACCACAGTGAGGCACAGGTGGGACCCTAGCCGTCGAGCCTGATGCGGGGCCAGACGGAGGATCTCGCCCGGTTTGGCCTCTACGTTCCACCGGTAGTGAAGGTGTCGCAGCCGTGGCGGATCTCCTTCGACGGCTTGGCCATGCAAGGCCCGCCGGCGACCGAAGAGGTGCTGCGCACTCAACCCGGCAGCCGGTCGAACATCAAAAACTGTCGGCGGTTTTGGAGGGGCAAAAACTTTGCCGACGTGATCACGGCGCCGTTCAAGCGGGCCACGAGAGGGCACAACCCCTTACCCTGCCCCTCCCGCACCTGCGGCCGCGCCCACACCCCGTCCCCGCTCTCGCTCCCTGCTCCGGTGGATGTTTCAATCCAGCCGGAGCAGGCGGCACTGCAGCAGGACAGCAACCCGGAGAACAAGCCAGGCTTGCTGGCGGCACTGGCCAGGTCGGCGGACGAGGCCGCAGCAATGGCTGTGTAGGAGGCTGTGGGGGCAGCGGCTGCTGTTGAGGCCGTGACTGCGGCTGCGGCGGCCACAGAGGATGATGGCGGCCTGCAGTAGGACTTCAGCGACGATGATGACGGTGATGCGGTGGTTATTGATCTCTCAGTTGGTGATGACGACGAGG
>NW_021231364.1:0-1704 GCF_002162155.2 Triticum dicoccoides | reverse complement strand
AGCACAGGTATGACTATCTTGATACTGTCATAAATTTGTCATGGATGTACAGGCATGACAAAAAAAAGCGACCTACTGTGACAAACACGTATCATCATGGAAGTGTATTTTTTTGTAGTGCAAAAGGCGCAAACAGTCCCGGGCCAGGTAAGGTGGCACCCGTGGGAATACCGTGCGTGAGGCCGCAAAGTGATATTATGTGTTACATGCTAGATCCCTGTGACTTAGGATCGGGGTCCTGACAGCTTTGGTATCAGAGCCTGACTGCCTGTAGGATTACCAAGCCAAACTGGTCGAAGTCGAGTCTAGAAATGCTTTAGTTATATAAGGGAATTGATTGTGGAAGGGAACATAAGGATCTTTTTACTCCTTATCCGTGTGTCATTCTGATTCTGAGTCACCCTCATCTTTTCTACAGGGTTAAGAAACTAGGCCTTCTCATCTATCTATCAGGATGACGAGTTACTATGCTAGAGACTTATAGCAATGATGGATTCAATTCTCAGTTCAGTTCCTACTACTTCCTTGTGTTGACAATTGGTCTTAGAACCTTGCTATTGTGATGTTGAGTGGTTATGCCACCATTTTGCAGGATGTCTCAAATAATTTTGAGCATTTACAGCCGTCATCCCATGTTTCTAAATAGTCTGATGCATTTGCAAATCCCTTCTTTCCATTCCCGATGTTCCTTTGGGCCAGATTAACCACACTAACTAGTGTGTTGTGGTACTTCATTGCCTCGACATATATGTTGGAGCTATTATTATGACCCTAGGTGTCTTAGAATATCACCTAGTAATCTAGCCATGTTTTGTGTTCCCAGTGTGATGATTCTGGCCATCATTCTCAAAAGCATTCTGTGATGCCACTTAGTTAGTAGGCATTCTATTCCTGGATTCTTGAACCCAAGATTCACCCTACTTACTTCATTGTGATAGTGTTTGCTAGTTCCTTTAGGATATTAGTAACCTTTGTGATAGTCCTTGAGGTCCGTGGTATTTCCTTTTTCCAAATACCATGAACTACTTATGGCAGAAGTTCCTCGCTGAACCCAAAGATCATAACCAGAGTGCTCTTCATGACTTCTCGATTCTATGTTGTGACTCTGCCAGTTCTACCTTTCTGCATGGGTTATCCGGAAGAAATATGTTGAACTCGTTCGAGATGCTAATCTATGCATCCGCAACTCAAAAAATCGTATGTTCCTTGAGTTGCCCCTCTTTAGTTGTATTCCGGCCTTCATCTATCAGTTGATAGTCAAGAGCATGTGTGCATTCATGTTCAGCGATGCCTTTTACTCTTGTGATCCGTCAAGCCGCTCTAGTTCATAAGGACTAGGAGAAACAAACTCCAGTACCTCATTCATTTCTTGGATTGGGTTAAAGCAGTTGTATTCCGCAGATCAAAATGCTAAACCAGCTTTTGTTCTATTCTACCTTGAAGTATTACCCCCTTTATGTCAGGATTTTCATGAGAATTGCACCACCTCTTATGAATTTTTGACACAGTGATACTTTTTGCCATCATTGTTCACTCTTCGGTTCACGTGTTGTTGTAACCGGAATGCCGACAAGTGAATCGTGATGTGTGAAATCAATACTCCTAGCAACTCCGTTGCTTGGTAGTTAAGGACAATATTCTCATTCTTAGCATGTTGGTTATTGAATCACCATCCTAGGACTGATTGTGCTACCTAGTCCATTT
>NW_021231363.1:0-1177 GCF_002162155.2 Triticum dicoccoides | reverse complement strand
GCGAGTGGCCATCTGAAAGCACAACCATAATGCAAAGGCATTAGAATTTCTAGCAAAATTTCGGCAGCATAACAGCTGTAAATGCTCAAGAAGGATTTTGAGACATTTGACAAAGGATTTCATACACACTCAACATCATCATATCAAATTCTGAGTCCATCCTAGCAACATAACGTGGTAGTAGAACTGAACTAGGCTTGTATTCATCAAACCTATAAGGTACTACTGATTAGTAACACGTGATCCTGATAGAGAGAATAGATCCTAATTCCTTAACCCCCGGTGGAAGAATAGACTGACTTAGATCAGAATGTCATAAGATAAAGGAGTAAAAAGAGCCTTACGTTCCACCCACAAACAATTCCCCTACATATAACTAAAGAATTTCTAGACTCAACATCGACCAGTTTGGCTTGGAGAACCTACAGGCAGTCCGGCTCTGATACCAACGCTGTCAGGACCCCGACTCGATGCCACATAGGTCTAGCATGTAACACCTCATATCACTTTGCGGCCTCACGCACGGTATTCCACGGGTGTCGCCTTACCTTAGCCCGGGACCGTTTGCGCCTTTTGGCACACATATATGATAGTGTCGCTAGCACCCATATGATAAGGAGCCCGGGCTGACATGGCTAGTCGTAAACCCAAAGTGGCACAGACTTACAGGGACAGGCATCCATGACCCAGCAACGAACGTGTCGGTCATCAGCAAGTGGGTCTGGGCTGTAGCACTAGGCTAGCAGGACTCCGGTAAACCGGGCTGTAGCGGGCTAACAGGACTCCGGTACTCAATGCGTGACATTTCCCCGAAGGGACAGACACAGGAACGAAGAAGGACACATGCCGGCCAGCCTAAGTGTTCCAGAGCAGTAGCAAGCTACCATGGCTCAGTGGTAACACTAGGAGACATTTCCCGGTAAGAGAGGCTACTAAGGATAAACAACTAGATAGTCAGATCCCACACATACCAAGCATTTCAATCATACACACAATATGCTCGATATGTGCAAATACAACAAGGCATCACAACATGACTCTACGACACAAGTACTTTATTTAAGGCTCAGAGAGCCATACATAACATACACATAGGTACGGGTCACACGACCCAGCATTCAAGTCATACAGTCATACAAACCAGCAGCGGAAGTAGCTTGTCTGGGTACAGACAACT
>NW_021231362.1:0-676 GCF_002162155.2 Triticum dicoccoides | reverse complement strand
TTGTCTTCCATGCCAATCTTTTTTATGGGCAGCCTGGCTGTTCCTGCTGGAATCCTCAAGCAGCTGGAAAGAATTCAAAGGCAATGTCTGTGGAGAAAAAATAGGGAGGAGCCTGCTCCATCTCTTGCTGCATGGAATTTTATTTGTAGACCAAAAAAACAAGGGTGGTCTTGGTATTTTGAACCTAGGTGTTCAAAATGTGGCTTTGCTTCTCAAGCATGCTAGTAACTTTCTCAACAGGAAAGACCTCCCTTGGGTGTCCTTAATTTGGGACTCATATTATCATGATGGCATGCCCCAGGGAACAACTTCTTGTGGCTCTTTTTGGTGGAAGGATATTTGCAAGGTCTTGCAGAATTTTAGGGACTGCTCCTGGGTACAGGTCAATGCTGGGGACACTGCTCTTTTTTGGTCTGATAATTGGAATCTTGGCAATGAAGTTTCTACCTTGCAGTCTAGATTCCCAAGATTATTCTCTTTTGCCAGGGATCCATGGATTTCTGTTAAGGACATCTTCAATTCAGTAGACTTGTACCAACACTTTCACCTACCTTTGTCTGCTCAAGCTTTTGATGAGTTAAACTTGATAAGAAATATGCTGGTCTCCCATACCAGAGATGACACTTGTAAGGATGTATGGTTATGGCAGGGCTCTTCAAAGGTTTACAAACCTAAG
>NW_021231361.1:0-408 GCF_002162155.2 Triticum dicoccoides | reverse complement strand
CAAAAATAAGCGCTGGAATAAAGAAGACAGCCCGAAGAGCATGGCGGTAAACACCGGATTTAGAAGCTCTCGACCAGGTCAACAAAAGCTGCCCTCCAAAGGCAACAGAGACGAACTGTCCAGCCTAAACAAGATTCTGGATAAAATATGTCAGATTCACAGCACCCTCGATAAACCTGCAAATCATACCCATAGAGAATGTTGGGTCTTCAAGCAGTCCGGCAAGCTCAACGCCGAACATAAGGGGCAGGATACACCAAGCAAAGACGAGGACGAGCCTCGCAAGCAAAGCACTGGGGAACAGAAAAAATTCCCACCAGAAGTCAAAACAGTAAACGTGTTGCACGTGACAAAGGCGAGAAACAAAGCGGCACTCCTAGAGACACATGCCCCAGGGCCTATCACCGC
>NW_021231360.1:0-896 GCF_002162155.2 Triticum dicoccoides | reverse complement strand
CCGGTGATGCCGGTCAATGGTGCCACTCCCCCGCCGCGAGCGAGGTGTTCGACGAAATGACCGCAAGGTATGCCTCTTCGGTCTTGGCGATTCCCTTTCATTTTTCTCCATTAGTCTCGATAGCTCGTGACTTGTTATCGTTTACTATAGCGGTGGTTCAAAAAATGCAACAACCGAGTTCGTGGACAATGCAACAATCGAGTTCGTGAACATTGATCAAGCCCCTTTTGAACCATTCGACTACAATGAAACGGACGGCAGCGTGGATGATCATGGTTGTGCGAACGAATTAGAGGAGATCGAAGCGGAAGCGTTTCAGGAATCGCAAGCAAAGACTGGGAAAAGCCAAAGATCGAAGAACTACACGATCTTGGAAGATCAAGCTTTGATCCAAGCATGGAGTGCGGTGTCTCTTGATCCATGCACGGGTGTTTCTCAAACTGCCAAGAGATATTGGCAAAGGATCGAAGATCAATACTTCCGCATTATGAAAAATTATCCCAATAAGACTCCATGCACATTTCGGTCGCTTCAAGGGTGTTGGGAGAATATCAAGCCTATGTGCAGCCGTTGGGCAGCTTGCTTGGAGCAAGTACGTAATGCACCTCTAAGTGGCGTCGTGGAGTCCGATTATGTGAGTTTGTTTTTCCTTTGTTCAAGTTGTGCATCATCATAATGTATCATGGGAAATGATTGCATCACTTTGTTCACATTTTGTAGGACAAGATTGCTCAACATAGATACAAGGCCATGGAAGCTTCGGAAGGCAGATTCTTCAAATTAGAGCATTGTTGGGAGTTGCTCCCAAAGTGCGAGAAGTGGAAGTTGATCGACAGAGAATCCCCACCAAAGAGAGGCTCACTTGTAAACATGGATGAAGATGAGGATGATGATGG
>NW_021231359.1:0-393 GCF_002162155.2 Triticum dicoccoides | reverse complement strand
TCATGAAGAACACTGAGGACAGGTTGGAAGCAAGGAAGTGATTCCATATCCACATGAGGAATTTGCTGATGCTCAAAAAAATATCTTGCTTCGCCTTTGGATGGCTCCCCAACGCCTCTTCATCATATTTTTCTTGATTCCATGTATCATTACATTGAAGATTTTTTTCAGCCGAACGTTGTTTGGCTACTTGTTCTTGTCCTTGAAGTTCATCAATTTCTATGGCACGAAACTCATAGGGCAGGAAGTAGGTTCCATTAACTTTAGAAAAATCAAGCATGGTCGTTTTGCCATGCTTTCCATGCCCTTTATCAATACTACTTGCCTCTTTGGATTTGATGGATTCAGAATATATACTACTTGATTCGGCTTTTTTAACCGAAGCACTTTCAT
>NW_021231358.1:0-600 GCF_002162155.2 Triticum dicoccoides | reverse complement strand
TTTTTTGTCATAGAAGTAGGAGCCCACCACATCTATGATGATACCGGGTTTTGTCACAATTATCGACATAGAAGTGTCATATGTATGACAGAAAAAAAATCGTTCGGCCCAAAATGTCACGGATGTGTCTTTTTTTGTAGTGCTTGTTGCAATCCCTGTTAAATTCTCCTCATGCTTATAATCAAAATAAAGCTTTTACTAAACATATCATTGATGCTTTAATGCAATCTATGAAGAAAAGCTTGAACTAGAAGTTTCTATCCCTAGAAAACTTAATGATGAGTGGGAACCTACTATTAAAATTAAGATTAAAGATTATGAATGCTATGCTTTGTGTGATTTGGGTGCTAGTGTTTCCACGATTCCAAAAACTTTGTGTGATGTGCTAGGTTTCCGTGAATTTGATGATTGTTCTTTAAATTTGCATCTTGCTGATTCCACCATTAAGAAACCTATGGGAAGGATTAATGATGTTGTTATTGTTGCAAATAGGAATTATGTGCCCATAAATTTCATTGTTCTTGATATAGATTGTAATCCTACATGTCCTATTATTCTTGGTAGACCTTTCCTTAGAACGATTGGTGCAATTATTGACAT
>NW_021231357.1:0-1445 GCF_002162155.2 Triticum dicoccoides | reverse complement strand
ACCGTAGCAGCGACCTGAGGGGGATCCGGGGCAGGATGTGCGACACGATGACCTTGTGTGGCACGTACGGCGCCATTGTCACGTTGGTGAGGGCGGTGGCGATCTCTTGCGACGGCGATGAGCACGCAACAACACGTCACCGACTCTGTACACGTACAAGTTTATGCAAGTGAATCCTTGGTGTACACGTACACGTACGTTATTTCTCGATCGAGATATTTCTCAATTAACGACTGCCTCGTCAGATCTACTAATATCCAACTCGGGCGGTAGAAATATTAAATCGAACGCGATGGGATCTCGTCGTCCTGCCGTGGAGGCCACCAGCAGCATGGATATGCTACAGGAGATCCTGCTGAAGCTGCCGACCAAGGACGTCGCACGGTGCTGCTGCGTTTCCAAGCTGTGGCGCCGGGTCGGCAGCAACCCCTCCTTCCGCAGCCTCCACTCCATGGCTGGTCATGTCGTCTCCGCGGCCCAGATCTCAAAGACCTTGCTCGTGTCTGAGAGGTGCCAGGCCGGCCGGAGCGATGAGGCCGTCATCTTCGATGCGTCGTCGGGCAATACCATGTGCTGCGTCCCCATCCCCGGCGGCTATAGCCTAGCCAACATCTGTAACAGCCTCCTCTGCTTCGTACACCGCTATGGCCGCGATGACCCCGGTCCCGAGGCGCCGGTGGTGGTGTGCAACCCTGTCACCGGCGAGACCCTGGCGCTCCCCAGGGCGCCTCCGCTAATGGTCACCCCCAAGGGCACGTACAGGCACCAGTTGGCCTTGGGATTCGGCCCTCCCACCAAGGAGTACAAGCTCTTCCGGCTATCGACGCACTCTCTTTCCTCCGAGCAGCGCGTGGAGGTGGACGTGTACACCCTAGGCGATGCCGATGGATGGCGCCATCATTCGTTTCTCTCTCCGTGTCGCCCGACGAAAATCTCACCGCTGGTGTCGATGGACGGCAAGCTGTACGTGGTAACCAATGGCTGGAAGCATGGCTACGACTGGAATGAGATTCCCAGAAGAATATTGGTGATTGACGTGGCGACGGAGTTGTGCCGCACGTACCCACTTCCGGACTACGAGTGTTTTCACTTCGAGAGCCCGCCGATGGGTGCCTTTGAGCTCAGTGGCCGGCTGTGCTTCGCCGCGCATGCCCTCAGCTGTAGACGGCCTGAAACTAATGTCATCCACTTTTGGGTCATGTCACCGTCGGAGGGCGACGAGGACGAGCAACCAGACTGGGAATTGCACTACAGCTTCCCCATAGTAGAGGGACGACCATGCTTTGTGTTTCACAGACCATGGGCCTGCTGGCTAGACCACGATGAGATATTGTACTACGCCTGCGCTGGCGTATTGCACAGGTATAGCATGAGACAAGGCTCGTCTGTTGACGTATAATGTGCTGCCTAGTCTCTTCCATCAGATCGGTCTTTTGGTTGCATTG
>NW_021231356.1:0-669 GCF_002162155.2 Triticum dicoccoides | reverse complement strand
CAGTCCGTCTATTATGGGATCCAATATTAGAGTAGTCCATCCTGCATTCTGGATACTTCTGGAATAATCCCGATGGTCGAAAGTGATTGGTTTTGACATCCAATCCTGGTGTTCCGCTAGGGTGGACCGTGCGGCATTTGTCTTAGTGAGTGCCGTGTTGGTTTTCCGTACTATCACATGAAGTGAGTTTACTGTTTTGACTTCTTGTGGGAAAGTCTTCTGACTTCCGTTGCTCTGTTGATGTGGTGCGTCGTCGTCCTCGCTTGGCGCATCGAGCCCTTTGTGTTCGGCGTTGAGTCTGCCGGACTGTTTGAAAACCCAACAATTTCGGTTGGTATGGTTTGCAGGCCTTCCGGAGGTACTGTGGATCTGACATATCCGATCCAAAATTTCGTTTAAGTTGGATAGCTCGTCACTGTTATCCTTAAGAGGCAGTGTTTTATTGTTTGGCCGCGAGCTTTTGAATCCGGCGTTGACCGCCGCGCTCTTTGGGGTTTTTCCTTTATTCCGGCGCTTATCTTTCCTGTGCCGTGATTTTTCGTTTCCATCTCTGATCTCGGATGTACTCGGGTCGCTGGTGCTGCATCTTGCTAGCCAGCTGTCTTCTCCTGCGCAAAAGCGCGTCATGAGGCTTGTTAGCGCGGCCATTGTTCTTGGCTTCTCTTGGCC
>NW_021231355.1:0-436 GCF_002162155.2 Triticum dicoccoides | reverse complement strand
GAGAAGAAAAAGAAGAACGGTTATACGAACAGACGTCGTTAACCGGGAAATAATCGGTGATCACGTTCGTTGAGACGAACGGTCCGAAAGAAGAACGAAAACCAATCTAGGGTTTTCGGAAAAGAGATCGAACGAAAAACCGATCTAGAACACCGGAACGGTTTAGCGAAAAAATCGGAAAGAAAACAAATCGGTAGAGAAGAAAAGAATCGGAACGGTTTATAAGAAAAACCGAACCGAGGGAAAGAAGGGACGCGGCGCGGTACCTCCGGCGAACGGCGGCGACGGCGGCGTTGACGCAGGGCGGCGGCGGCGCGGTGACGCATGGCGGCGGTGGCGGCACTAGGGCGCGGGGTTGGGCGGCGTTGGGCGCGGCGGCGATGCACAAGGGCGGCGGCGCGGGTGAGAGGCGCGGGGTGAGGCGCGGCTTGGGTGG
>NW_021231354.1:0-1021 GCF_002162155.2 Triticum dicoccoides | reverse complement strand
CACACACACACACACACACATACATTTTTTGTTTTTTAGTTATACAGATAGTTAGAATTTTTCTGTTTTTTAGAAATTGTTAGAAATGTTAGAATTGTTAGAATAGTTAGAAATGTTAGAATTGTTAGAAATTTTTTCTGTTTTTAGTTATAGAAATAGTTATAAAAAAGTTAGAATTGTTAGAAATTTTTCTGTTTTTTAGTTATAGAAATAGTTATAAAAAAGTTAGAAAATTTTCTTTTTTTTAGTTCTAGAAATATTAGAAATGTTATAGAAATGTTAGTTATATAGAAATGTTAGAAATTTTAGTTATCAAAATCCAATCATTAAAAAAATGTTAGAAATTTTAGTTATCAAAATTTTAGTATTTGTTCTCGACGATGCCCGGCCCGCATCCTCACCGTCGACCCGTCCACGATGATGTCCACTGACCCATGTCCGGGACTGGGCTCCGCCGGGCTGGCACTGGGAGGTGCTGCCTGGAGGGGTGCGCCGCTTGATGAGGAACCCGGTCCCGAGTCCCGTCGTCGACCCTGATCTAATTTGGTGGCGTTCGCGTGGGCCAGTTTCGGTGCGGAGGGAGCCGGCCCCGCCGGAGGTGGTACGTCGCCGTGTCAGGGAGGAGGACGAGCATGTCCATCGCTACATGGTTGCGTTAGAGGGAGGCAGGTTCTCCAATACCTGGCAGTTTCTTTAGGGATGTCACTTCAGCTATGATCCTGTGAGGGTTCCTTCTCTTTGGGTGTCTACAGCCCGCGCTGCAGGAACCGCGAGTGTCCTAGATTCTTCTGTAGTATTCGATCTTTATTAGCTACCTAGCCAGTGATGTACTCGATATATAATATTCAAGACGATGTATTCGAGATTATATATTATAAGAGACGATGTATTCGAGATTATATCTATTATTTGAGACGATGTATTCGAGATTATATCTATTATTCGAGACGATGTATTCGAGATTATATCTATTATTCGAGACGATGTATTCGAGATTATATCTATTATTCGAGACGATGTA
>NW_021231353.1:0-918 GCF_002162155.2 Triticum dicoccoides | reverse complement strand
ATGAACAAGGAAATATAATAATAATACTTTTATTATTGCCTCTAGGGCATATTTCCAACAGTCTCCCACTTGCACTAGAGTCAATAATCTAGTTCACATCGCCATGTGATTAACACTCACAGGTCACATCGCCATGTGACTAATACCCAAGAGTTTACTAGAGTCGGTAGTCTAGTTCACATCACTATGTGATTAACACTCAATGAGTTTTATGTTTGATCATGTTGCTTGTGAGAGAGGTTTTAGTCAACGGGTCTGAACCTTTCAGATCCGTGTGTGCTTTACAAATCTCTATGTCATCTCCTAGATGCAGCTACCACGCTCTATTTGGAGCTATTCCAAACAACTGTTCTACTTGGAGCTATTCTAAATTATTGCTCCATTATATGTATCCGGTCTCTCTACTCAGAGCTATCCGGATAGGTGTCAAGCTTGCATCGTCGTAACCTTTACGAAGAACTCTTTTACCACCTCCATAATCGAGAAAATTCCTTAGTCCACTAGTTACTAAGGATAACTTTGACCGCTGTCCTGTGAGCCATTCTTGGATCACTCTTGTACCCCTTGACTGACTCATGGCAAGGCACACTTCAGGTGCGGTACACAGCATAGCATACTGAAGAGCCTACGTCTTAAGCATAGGGGACGACCTTCGTCGTTTCTCTCTATTCTGCCGTGGTCGAGCTTTAAGTCTTAACTTCGTACCTTACAACTCAGGCAAGAACTCCTTCTTTGACTGGTCCATCTTGAACACCTTCAAGATCATGTCAAGGTATGTGCTCATTTGAAAGTATTATTAAACATTTTGATCTATCCTTATAGATCTTGATGCTCAATGTTCAAGTAGCTTAATCCAGGCTTTCCATTGAAAAACACTTTCAAAATAACCCTATATGCTTTCCAGAAATTCTACATCAT
>NW_021231352.1:0-1871 GCF_002162155.2 Triticum dicoccoides | reverse complement strand
GATAAAAGGACCATCGTTAAAAAATGTTCGGAAATTATGAAAACAAATATATTTTTATGTGGTTAGGAAACAAATGATTGTGATGTATACTTGCATTCATAGTTACCATAAATGGATGGATGTATGCCACATTAATTTGTTTATCAATTATCACATAAGGTGTTTATGGGTTGTAAACTTTTTTGCATGTACCAAACTTCAAATATATTACTTCAATATTGTAAATGTATAGTTGACTCTGAACCAATATCATAACACCAATAATTATAATATTATCATATATAATTATAAGTATTAACTGAGGAAATTTGGAGGGACATGTAGTTGTGTGAACGTGCATCGACAGGATTATATATGTCTTGATTAACACTCACAACGCGTGTAAAATAGAAGGGACATCTAAGTACACGGCCTGGAAGTTTACGAGCATATGATATCTCACCCTGACCTTGTATTCTTTAGGAGGATTATATGTTCTCGCCAGCACTATAGCGGAAGGCGTTGCCGCAGACCTCCCACACCCACATGGCAGTGCCCGTTAATGAGAAGCTTCCTGCGTGGTGCCTTGTCTGTATTAGGCACCTTACCATCACGGTCAATCGCAGCAAATACCAAAAAAATGCAAAGATTTCGAATTAGAAAATATGGCATCGAGAACAGCATGGCTTGGGGCTGCCATGATTGCTGAAAGTGCAGAGAGCAGCGCGTTGCAACTTTCAAGGCAGCAGCAGGCAGCGGGTGGAGCCGCCACGCGAGGGCGCGCGCAGGGGTGCTTCCACGGCTCCTCCACATATCCACCTTTGTCGTGCCGGCCACGGTTGCCACTATATCATACCATGGCCGCCAGCGCCGTATGCACCACCACGGCGTGCGGTGCACCGGGGCAGATCCGCCTACACGAACACAACAGCATGAGGAATTGCCAGCCGTCCCCCCTCCCCTCCCACAGGAATTTCTCGGCCGAAACTCCAACAACTTCACCCAACACGATGGGTGACCTCCATAGCCGTGGCAATAAATTGAGGGTACACGGCGGAGCTCTTGAGAACTCTTCCGTTTCCTCATTTTCACGTCCGATCACATCGGATCCAGTCTCTTTATTTTCATCTGAGGCGTCCCTCACATTTTACGTCGTTCTCTTTCCCACAAGCCCTCCGAGGTGTGTTCCCCTCCAGCCACGTCTTTTTCCTTCTTTATTTTATCGCTTTTCTCTCCCTCGTTAATTCCTTCCATTGATTCTTGAGACGGCTTGCTGCTTTCAGAGTGCACACATATATAAATTATTAGTCAAATAGAATGAAAAAGAGCGGTGCTACTATTTAATGTGAATCCTAATCTTCTTTTCTAAAACAAAGCCTTGGGATAGCTCAGCTGGATGCAGCATTTAGGAGTGAGCGATGGGTTGGGAGTTCGATGGATGGTTCACTTGATTATACTGTATTTTGGACCCGGCCACGGAGCGTCGCTGCGCTGGCTCGTTGATTCGAGCGCACCCTCCCTCACAGGACGCCTTGAACAGAACGGCCGCGCGATGCATGCGTTGCTAGCAGACACAATCAGCACCCTACCCGCCATGCATCCATCCATCAGGCAGCAGCTAAGCCATCTAGTACGTGACTACGTGTGCATGGCAAAGTAGCTGGACGATGATGCTGGCTTGCTTCTTTGCTACGTTTTCTTACACGCCAGCAACTGCTCGTGCTGCCTAGCTTGTTGTGTCGCCGCGGTCGCCAAACCCTCATCAACCGATTTGTCCGCGTGCTGCCTAGTGTACCGTGCCGAACGCCACCTCGTGATGATCCGTCCGGTCACCTGGAGTACCGCTCACTGGCACCGTTGCCCAGGAGCCAGGCCAACCTATCTAACGGCCC
>NW_021231351.1:0-475 GCF_002162155.2 Triticum dicoccoides | reverse complement strand
CGATTAACAAACCCCTGAGTGAGTTTACGTGTCGGTCATCAATAATCCTAGGTTTGTCCGATTCTGGGATCTTTCATGGAATATTACTTACCGTTTTGGGGTCCCAAAATGCTTTCCATGGTTGTCGAACCCCAAGGTGTGCTATGTGTGGGTTTTCAAAACTCATTGTTTCGGTCGATTCTGGCCCGTTTCTTGGACTATACTTAGTTTTGGGGTCCCGAAGTGATTTCCATTATTGACCAATCTCGGGGTGCGTTTACATGTGGTCATCAACACTCTCAATTTCGGCCAATTCTGGTCCTTTTTGTGCACTATTACTCACCGTTCTGGGTCCCAGAGCGATTTCCATGATTAACGATCCCAGGAGTGCATTTACGTGTCCGTCATCAACACTCATAGTTTTGGCCAATTCTGACCCGTTTCGTGGACTATTACTCACCGTTTTGGGGTCCCGAAGCGATTTCCACAGTCGTTC
>NW_021231350.1:0-873 GCF_002162155.2 Triticum dicoccoides | reverse complement strand
TGTCTCTGAATTTTCATCCCCTTCACTTGTGCGGATGAATCGATCCAACAACGGAGGGGATGAATCGATCCAATGGGAGCTACTGTGTTTCGCACACACTTGTCCTGTTTGCTGAAATGCCTAGATTCTACATTGTCTCTCAATTTCCACCCCTTCTCTTCTACAGATGGAGTGCAAACTATGCGATGGAGGATGGAATCAATCCACTAAAACCAGCGTTCGCTGGTACGGTATTTTCCACGCACTTGTTCTATTTGCTAAAATGCCTACCTTTCTAATCCCTCCGTCCCAAAATAAGAGGCTCAACTTTGTACTAACTTAAATTTTAAGTTAGTACAAAGTTGAGCCTCTTATTTTGGGACGGAGGGAGTACATTGTAGATTACACACAGACTCCCTATTGAATCAAAATGGTTTTGGGTAAACTAGGCGATTCTGAAACAAACAGGTTCTTACGAAGGTATTGGTAGTCAGAGTTTGCAAATGGCAGAGTTTGAACAGCCAGGCTTTGGGAAGTTTGGTGGATTGGTTGTAAACCTTTTACTCAGTGTTATACCTGGCTGCAATGACAATCACCATGGCGCTCCTCTCCCCCATCCTTCTCTCCCCCTCTCTCCTCTCCTCCCCATTGTGGGTGCGCCGGTGGACGGCAGCCTCCGGTCCCCTGCCTCCCATCCCCCATTCTTTCTCGCGGTTGAGGCTCCCTCCCCCTCCCCCCTGCTGGCTGGTGCCCCTAGGGGATCCTCTCGTCCGTCTCGGTGCATCCTCCCCTCGGCTAACAAGTTTTGGTCTTTGGATTCGGATGGTTCTGGGTCGGAGGACCAAGTCGACACCCCCACCCTGCTAGCTCCCTCGCTTCCTCAATCCGCTTCGT
>NW_021231349.1:0-1029 GCF_002162155.2 Triticum dicoccoides | reverse complement strand
AATAGTGGATCTCAACAATCTTGCGTATGCAGACGAACCATTCGTCCTAGCCAATGATGTGGCACAGGTTTTCTATGTGAAGGACATGTCTACCAAGCCAAGAAAAAGAAAAGATAAGGAAGCGAATGCATCGTACGTTGAGCCAAAGCGGCACATAGTTCTTTCTGGGAAGAGAAACATCGTGGGAGTGGATGACAAGACAGACAAGTCAGAAGATTATGAAAAGTTTGATGAAATTGCTCCATTCACAGTGAATATTGACCCGAGCATCCCGTTAAATGATGAAGATTTTCCATGGTTACGGTGCAAAGGGACACACGCGAAGAAAAAGTTCCACACCCAAAGATCTGGGATGTGATCGGCTTCACTAGCTATCATCACTTTCTTCTGTGTTTCACACCCAGAAGGGAATCTCTATAATAGTTAGGGTAGTTAATTATGTGTTTTGGCATTTGAAACGCGAAGAAATTTTATGTGCAAACAAATTCTTTCATGCCTTTACTGATTTTTAAAGTTAAGTTATTCACAAACTAGTGATTCACACTAATTTCAAATAATTGAAAATTTAAACTATTCAAATTTGAAAACTACGGGCACTAACAGAAAATTTGTAATTTTTTGTACCTAAAGCAAAAATATTCACAAAGAAACTCTAAATACACAAAAAAACAACTCAAAAATAAATAAAGCAAAAAAATAAAAAAGCCCGCCTACTAGGCTAGAGCGGCCTGCATATGACTAGAAACCCAACCCGTTGTTGGGCCAGGATGCAGGCCCGCAAAAGCCCGGTAGGCCCACGGGGCAGCACAGCACAGGTAGGCCCAGAAGGCCTGCATTTGAGAGGAGCTCGAAGGAGCAGCAGCGGCTGGGTTTATAAACCAGTGCGGCTGCCCTTCGCTAGGCGAGGTGGGACTAAACTTTGCGCCCCTCGCCTGGCAGCGTACCCCCCTTTAGTACCGGTTTGTGGCACCAACCGGTACTAAGGGGGGCCTTTAGTACCGGTTGGATCCAGGAACCGGTACTAAAGGG
>NW_021231348.1:26866-27487 GCF_002162155.2 Triticum dicoccoides | reverse complement strand
TACTCGTCTCGGCGTGCGTCGTTGCTACCGCGTCGATGTCCGCATCGACTCGCATTACGCTAAGAAAGGGTGGCACTGGTGTCACGTGCTCGTCTCGGCATCCGTCGTCGCTACCGCGACGACGTCCGCCTCGACTCGCATTACGCTAAGACTGGGAGGCAGTGGTGACACGTGCTCGTCTCGGCGGCCGTCGTCGCTACCGCGACGACCTCCGCCTCGACTCGCGTTACGCTAAGACAGGGAGGCAGTGGTGTCACGTGCTCGTCTCGGCGTCCATCGTTGCTACCGCGACGACGTCCGCCTCGACTCGCGTTACGCTAAGACAGGGAGGCACTGGTGTCACGTGCTCGTCTCGGCGTCCGTCGTCGCTACCGCGATGACGTCCGCCTCCACTCGCTTACGCTAAGATAGGGTTGCAGTACTGTCACATGCTCGTCTCGGCGCCTGTCGTCGTTACTGCGACGACGTCTGCCTCGACTCGCGTTATGCTAAGACAGGGTGGCAATGGTGTCACGTGCTCGTCTCGGCGTCCGTCGTCGCTACCGCGACGACGTCCGCCTCGACTCGCGTTATGCTAAGACAGGATGGCACTGGTGTCACGTGCTCGTCTCGGCGTCCGTC
>NW_021231348.1:25890-26621 GCF_002162155.2 Triticum dicoccoides | reverse complement strand
TGTCACGTGCTCGTCTCAGCGTCCGTCGTCGCTACCGCAACGACGTCCGCCTCGACTCGCGTTATGCTAGGATAGGGTGGCACTGGTGTCACGTGCTCGTCTCGGCGTCCGTCGTCGCTACCGCGATGACGTCCGCCTCGACTCGCGTTACGCTAAGGCAGGGTGGCACTGGTATCACGTGCTCGTCTCGGCGTCCGTCATCGCTACCGCGACGACGTCCGGCTCGACTCGCGTTATGCTAAAACAGGGTGGCACTGGTGTCCCGTGCTTGTCTCGGCGTCCGTCGTCGCTACCGCAACGACGTCCGCCTAGACTCGCGTTACGCTAAGACAGGGAGGCAGTGGTGTCATGTACTCGTCTCGGCGTCCATCGTCGCTACCGCGACGACGTCCGCATCGACTCGGGTTACGCTAAGAAAGGGTGGCACTGGTGTCACGTGCTCGTCTCGGCATCCGTCGTCGCTACCGCGACGACGTCCGCCTCGACTCGCATTACGCTAAGACTGGGAGGCAGTGGTGTCACGTGCTCGTCTCGGCGGCCGTCGTCGCTACCGCGACGACGTCCGCCTCGACTCGCGTTACGCTATGATAGGGAGGCAGTGGTGTCACGTGCTCGTCTCGGCGTCCGTCGTTGCTACCGCGACGACGTCCGCATCGACTCGCGTTACGCTAAGACAGGGTGGCAGTGGTGTCACGTGCTCATCTCGGTGTCCGTCGTCGCTACCGCGACGA
>NW_021231348.1:21811-22489 GCF_002162155.2 Triticum dicoccoides | reverse complement strand
CGTGCTCGTCTCGGCGTCCGTCGTCGCTACCGCAACGACGTCCGCCTCGACTCGCGTTACGCTAAGACAGGGAGGCAGTGGTGTCACGTACTCGTCTCGGCGTCCGTCATTGCTACCGTGACGACGTCCGCATCGACTCGCATTACGCTAAGAAAGGGTGGCACTGGTGTCACATGCTCGTCTCGGCATCCGTCGTCGCGGTACGCCTCGACTCGCATTACGCTAAGACTGGGAGGTAGTGGTGTCACGTGCTCGTCTCGGCGGCCGTCGCCGCTACCGCGACGACGTCCGCATCGACTCGCGTTACGCTAAGACAGGGTGGCAGTGGTGTCACGTGCTCGTCTCGGTGTCCGTCGTCGCTACCGCGACGACGTCCGCCTCGACTCGCGTTACGCTAAGGCAGGGTGGCACTGGTATCACGTGCTCGTCTCGGCGTCCGTCGTCGCTACCGCGACGACGTCCGCCTTGACTCGCGTTATGCTAACACAGGGTGACACTGGTGTCCCGTGCTCGTCTCGGCGTCCGTCGTCGCTACCGCAACGACGTCCGCCTCGACTCGCGTTACGCTAAGACAGGGAGGCAGTGGTGTCACGTACTCGTCTCGGCGTCCGTCATTGCTACCGTGACGACGTCCGCATCGACTCGCATTACGCTAAGAAAGGGTGGCACTGGTGTCAC
>NW_021231348.1:16092-16627 GCF_002162155.2 Triticum dicoccoides | reverse complement strand
TACTGTCACATGCTCGTCTCGGCGTCTGTGGTCGTTACTGCGACGACGTCTGCCTCGACTCGCGTTACGCTAAGACAGGGTGGCAATGGTGTCACGTGCTCGTCTCGGCGTCCGTCGTCGCTACCGCGACGACGTCCGCCTCGACTCGCGTTATGCTAAGACAGGATGGCACTGGTGTCACGTGCTCGTCTCGGCGTCCGTCGTCGCTATCGCGACGACGGCCGCCTCGACTCGCGTTACGCTAAGACAGGGTGACACTGGTGTCCCGTGCTCGTCTCGTCGTCCGTCATCGCTACCGCGATGACGTCCGCCTCGACTCGTGTTACGCTAAGACAGGTTGGCAATGGTGTCACGTGCTCGTCTCAGCGTCCGTCATCGCTACCGCGACGACGTCCGCCTCGACTCGCGTTACGCTAAAAAAGGGAGGCAGTGCTATCACGTGCTCGTCTCAGCGTCCGTCGTCGCTACCGCAACGACGTCCGCCTCGACTCGCGTTATGCTAGGACAGGGTGGCACTGGTGTCACGTGCTCGTCT
>NW_021231348.1:15119-15680 GCF_002162155.2 Triticum dicoccoides | reverse complement strand
GGTGTCCGTCGTCGCTACCGCGACGACGTCCGCCTCGACTCGCGTTACGCTAAGGCAGGGTGGCACTGGTATCACGTGTTGGTCTCGGCGTCCGTCGTCGCTACCGCGACGACGTCCGCCTTGACTCGCGTTATGCTAACACAGGGTGACACTGGTGTCCCGTGCTCATCTCGGCGTCCGTCATCGCTACCGCAACGACGTCCGCCTCGACTCGCGTTACGCTAAGACAGGGAGGTAGTGGTGTCACGTACTCGTCTCGGCGTCCGTCATTGCTACCGTGACGACGTCCGCATCGACTCGCATTACGCTAAGAAAGGGTGGCACTGGTGTCACATGCTCGTCTCGGCATCCGTCGTCGCGGTACGCCTCCACTCGCATTACGCTAAGACTGGGAGGCAGTGGTGTCACGTGCTCGTCTCGGCGGCCGTCGTCGCTACCGCGACGACGTCCGCCTCGACTCGCGTTACGCTAAGACAGGGAGGCAGTGGTGTCACGTGCTCGTCTCGGCGTCCATCGTTGCTACCGCGACGACGTCCGCCTCGACTCGCGTTACGCTAAGAC
>NW_021231348.1:14185-15109 GCF_002162155.2 Triticum dicoccoides | reverse complement strand
GACGACGTCCGCCTCGACTCGCTTACGCTAAGACAGGGTTGCAGTACTGTCACGTGCTCGTCTCGGCGTCTGTCGTCGCTACCGCGACGACGTCTGCCTCGACTCGCGTTATGCTAAGACAGGGTGGCAATGGTGTCACGTGCTCGTCTCGGCGTCCGTCGTCGCTACCGCGACGACGTCCGCCTTGACTCGCGTTATGCTAAGACAGGATGGCACTGGTGTCACGTGCTCGTCTCGGCGTCCGTCGTCGCTACCGCGACGACGTCCGCCTCGACTCGCGTTACGCTAAGACAGGGTGACACTGGTGTCCCGTGCTCGTCTCGTCGTCCGTCATCGCTACCGCGACGACGTCCGCCTCGACTCGCGTTACGCCAAGACAGGTTGGCAATGGTGTCACATGCTCGTCTCAGCGTCCGTCGTCGCTACCGCGACGACGTCCGCCTCGACTCGCGTTACGCTAAAAAAGGGAGGCAGTGCTGTCACGTGCTCGTCTCAGCGTCCGTCGTCGCTACCGCAACGACGTCCGCCTCGACTCGCGTTATGCTAGGACAGGGTGGCACTGGTGTCACGTGCTTGTCTCGGCCTCCGTCCTCGCTACCGCGATGACGTCCGCCTCGACTCGCATTACACTAAGAAAGGGTGGCACTGGTGTCACGTGCTCGTCTCGGCATCCGTCGTCGCTACCGCGACGACGTCCGCCTCGACTCGCGTTACGCTAAGACAGGGAGGCACTGGTGTCACGTGCTCGTCTCGGCGTCCGTCGTCGCTACCGCGACGACGTCTGCCTCGACTCGCTTACGCTAAGACAGGGTTGCAGTACTGTCACGTGCTCGTCTCGGCGTCTGTCGTCGCTACCGCGACGACGTCTGCCTCGACTCGCGTTACGCTAAGACAGGGTGGCAATGGTGTCACGTGCTCGTCTCG
>NW_021231348.1:13313-14175 GCF_002162155.2 Triticum dicoccoides | reverse complement strand
CCTCGACTCGCGTTACGCTAAGACAGGGTGACACTGGTGTCCCGTGCTCGTCTCGTCGTCCGTCATCGCTACCGCGACGACGTCCGCCTCGACTCGCGTTACGCTAAGACAGGTTGGCAATGGTGTCACGTGCTCGTCTCTGCGTCCGTCGTCGCTACCGCGACGACGTCCGCCTCGACTCGCGTTACGCTAAAAAAGGGAGGCAGTGCTGTCACGTGCTCGTCTCAGCGTCCGTCGTCGCTACCGCAACGACGTCCGCCTCGACTCGCGTTATGCTAGGACAGGGTGGCACTGGTGTCACGTGCTCATCTCGGCGTCCGTCGTCGCTATCGCGACGACGTCCGCCTCGACTCGCATTACGCTAAGACAGGGAGGCAGTGGTGTCACGTGCTCGTCTCGGCGTCCGTCGTCGCTACCGCGACGACGTCTGTCTCGACTCGCGTTACGCTAAGACAGGGTGGCACTGGTGTCCCGTGCTCGTCTCGGCGTCCGTCGTCGCTACCGCAACGACGTCCGCCTCGACTCGCGTTACGCTAAGACAGGGAGGCAGTGGTGTCACGTACTCGTCTCGGCGTCCGTCGTCGCTACCGCGACGACGTCCGCATCGACTCGCGTTACGCTAAGAAAGGGTGGCACTGGTGTCTCGTGCTCGTCTCGGCATCCGTCGTCGCTACCGCGACGACGTCTGCCTCGACTCGCATTATGCTAAGACTGGGAGGCAGTGGTGTCACGTGCTCGTCTCGGCGGCCGTCGTCGCTACCGCGACGACGTCCCCCTTGACTCGCGTTACGCTAAGACAGGGAGGCAGTGGTGTCACGTGCTCGTCTCGGCGTCCGTCGTTGCAACCGCGACGACGTCCGCC
>NW_021231348.1:12504-13303 GCF_002162155.2 Triticum dicoccoides | reverse complement strand
GCTACCGCGACGACGTCTGCCTCGACTCGCGTTACGCTAAGACAGGGTGACACTGGTGCCCGTGCTCGTCTCGTCGTCCGTCATCGCTACCGCGATGACGTCCGCCTCGACTCGTGTTACGCTAAGACAGGTTGGCAATGGTGTCACGTGCTCGTCTCAGCGTCCGTCGTCGCTACCGCGACGACGTCCGCCTTGACTCACGTTACGCTAAAAAAGGGAGGCAGTGCTGTCACGTGCTTGTCTCAGTGTCCGTCGTCGCTACCGCAACGACGTCCGCCTCGACTCGCGTAATTCTAGGACAGGGTGGCACTGGTGTCACGTGCTCGTCTCGGCGTCCGTCGTCGCTACCGCGATGACGTCCGCCTCGACTCGCGTTACGCTAAGGCAGGGTGGCACTGGTATCACATGCTCGTCTCGGCGTCCGTCGTCGCTACCGCGACGACGTCCGCCTCGACTCGCGTTATGCTAAGACAGGGTGGCACTGGTGTCCCGTGCTCGTCTCGGCGTCCGTCGTCGCTACCGCAACGACGTCCGCCTCGACTCGCGTTACGCTAAGACAGGGAGGCAGTGGTGTCACGTACTCGTCTCGGCGTCCGTCGTCGCTCCCGTGACGACGTCCGCGTCGACTCAGGTTACGCTAAGAAAGGGTGGCACTGGTGTCACGTGCTCGTCTCGGCATCCGTCGTCGCTACCGCGACGACGTCCGCCTCGACTCGCATTACGCTAAGACTGGGAGGCAGTGGTGTCACGTGCTCGTCTCGGCGGCCGTCGTCGCTACCGCGACGACGTCCGCCTCGAC
>NW_021231348.1:8997-9973 GCF_002162155.2 Triticum dicoccoides | reverse complement strand
CTCAGCGTCCGACGTCGCTACCGCAACGACGTCCGCCTCGACTCGCGTTATGCTAGGACAGGGTGGCACTGGTGTCACGTGCTCGTCTCATCGTCCGTCATCGCTACCGCGACGACGTCCGCCTCGACTCGCGTTACGCTAAGACAGGTTGGCAATGGTGTCACGTGCTCGTCTCAGCGTCCGTCGTCGCTACCGCGACGACGTCCGCCTCGACTCGCGTTACGCTAAAAAAGGGAGGCAGTGCTGTCACGTGCTCGTCTCAGCGTCCGTCGTCGCTACCGCAACGACGTCCGCCT
Source organism: Triticum dicoccoides (assembly GCF_002162155.2). Classification (NCBI taxonomy): domain Eukaryota; kingdom Viridiplantae; phylum Streptophyta; class Magnoliopsida; order Poales; family Poaceae; genus Triticum; species Triticum dicoccoides. The sequence goes on along the minus strand of NW_021231348.1, from coordinate 9,677 downwards.
CGACTCGCGTTATGCTAGGACAGGGTGGCACTGGTGTCACGTGCTCGTCTCGGCGTCCGTCGTCGCTACCGCAACGACGTCCGCCTCGACTCGCGTTACACTAAGACAGGGAGGCAGTGGTGTCACGTACTCGTCTCGGCGTGCGTCGTTGCTACCGTGTCGATGTCCGCATCGACTCGCATTACGCTAAGAAAGGGTGGCACTGGTGTCACGTGCTCGTCTCGGCATCCGTCGTCGCTACCGCGACGACGTCCGCCTCGACTCGCATTACGCTAAGACTGGGAGGCAGTGGTGACACGTGCTCGTCTCGGCGGCCGTCGTCGCTACCGCGACGACCTCCGCCTCGACTCGCGTTACGCTAAGACAGGGAGGCAGTGGTGTCACGTGCTCGTCTCGGCGTCCATCGTTGCTACCGCGACGACGTCCGCCTCGACTCGCGTTACGCTAAGACAGGGAGGCACTGGTGTCACGTGCTCGTCTCGGCGTCCGTCGTCGCTACCGCGACGACGTCCGCCTCCAACCGCTTACGCTAAGACAGGGTTGCAGTACTGTCACATGCTCGTCTCGGCGTCTGTCGTCGTTACTGCGACGACGTCTGCCTCGACTCGCGTTACGCTAAGACAGGGTGGCAATGGTGTCACGTGCTCGTCTCGGCGTCCGTCGTCGCTACCGCGACGACG
>NW_021231348.1:6691-7955 GCF_002162155.2 Triticum dicoccoides | reverse complement strand
ACGCTAAGACAGGGAGGCACTGGTGTCACGTGCTCGTCTCGGCGTCCGTCGTCGCTACCGCGACGACGTCTGCCTCCAACCGCTTACGCTAAGACAGGGTTGCAGTACTGTCACATGCTCGTCTCGGCGTCTGTCGTCGTTACTGCGACGACGTCTGCCTCGACTCGCGTTACGCTAAGACAGGGTGGCAATGGTGTCACGTGCTCGTCTCGGCGTCCGTCGTCGCTACCGCGACGACGTCCGCCGCGACTCGCGTTATGCTAAGACAGGATGGCACTGGTGTCACGTGCTCGTCTCGGCGTCCGTCGTCGCTATCGCGACGACGTCCGCCTCGACTCGCGTTACGCTAAGACAGGGTGACACTGGTGTCCCGTGCTCGTCTCGTCGTCCATCATCGCTACCGCGATGACGTCCGCCTCGACTCGTGTTACGCTAAGACAGGTTGGCAATGGTGTCACGTGCTCGTCTCAGCGTCCGTCGTCGCTACCGCGACGACGTCCGCCTCGACTCGCGTTACGCTAAAAAAGGGAGGCAGTGCTGTCACGTGCTCGTCTCAGCGTCCGACGTCGCTACCGCAACGACGTCCGCCTCGACTCGCGTTATGCTAGGACAGGGTGGCACTGGTGTCACGTGCTCGTCTCGGCGTCCGTCGTCGCTACCGCGATGACGTCCGCCTCGACTCGCGTTACGCTAAGGCAGGGTGGCACTGGTATCACGTGCTCGTCTCGGTGTCCGTCGTCGCTACCGCGACGACGTCCGCCTCGACTCGCGTTATGCTAAGACAGGGTGGCACTGGTGTCCCGTGCTTGTCTCGGCGTCCGTCGTCGCTACCGCAACGACGTCCACCTAGAATCGCGTTACGCTAAGACAGGGAGGCAGTGGTGTCACGTACTCGTCTCGGCGTCCGTCGTCGCTACCGCGACGACGTCCGCATCGACTCGGGTTACGCTAAGAAAGGGTGGCACTGGTGTCACGTGCTCGTCTCGGCATCCGTCGTCGCTACTGCGACGACGTCCGCCTCGACTCGCATTACGCTAAGACTGGGAGGCAGTGGTGTCACGTGCTCGTCTCGGCGGCCGTCGTTGCTACCGCGACGACGTCCGCCTCGACTCGCGTTACGCTATGATAGGGAGGCAGTGGTGTCACGTGCTTGTCTCGGCGTCCGTCGTTGCTACCGCGACGACGTCCGCATCGACTCGCGTTACGCTAAGACAGGGTGGCAGTGGTGTCACGTGCTCGTCTCGGTGTCCGTCGTCGCTACCGC
>NW_021231348.1:5403-6179 GCF_002162155.2 Triticum dicoccoides | reverse complement strand
GTCCCGTGCTCGTCTCGTCGTCCGTCATCGCTACCGCGACGACGTCCGCCTCGACTCGCGTTACGCTAAGACAGGTTGGCAATGGTGTCACGTGCTCGTCTCAGCGTCCGTTGTCGCTACCGCGACGACGTCCGCCTCGACTCGCGTTACGCTAAAAAAGGGAGGCAGTGCTGTCACGTGCTCGTCTCAGCGTCCGTCGTCGCTACCGCAACGACGTCCGCCTCGACTCGCGTTATGCTAGGACAGGGTGGCACTGGTGTCACGTGCTCGTCTCGGCGTCCGTCGTCGCTATCGCGACGACGTCCGCCTCGACTCGCATTACGCTAAGACAGGGAGGCAGTGGTGTCACGTGCTCGTCTCGGCGTCCGTCGTCGCTACCGCGACGACGTCCGTCTCGACTCGCGTTACGCTAAGACAGGGTGGCACTGGTGTCACGTGCTCGTCTCGGCCTCCGTCATCGCTACCGCGACGACGTCCGCCTCGACTCGCGTTACGCTAAGACAGGGTGGCAGTGGTGTCATGTGCTCGTCTCGGCGTCCGTCGTCGCTACCGCGACGACGTCCGCCTCGACTCACGTTACGCTAAGACAGGGTGGCAGTGGTGTCACGTGCTCGTCTCGGCGTTCGTCGTTGCTACCGCGACGACGTCTGCCTCGACTCGCGTTACGCTAAGACAGGGAGGCACTGGTGTCACGTGCTCGTGTCAGCGTCCGTCGTCGCTACCGCGACGACGTCCGCCTCGACTCGCTTACGCTAAGACAGGGTTGCAGTACTGTC
>NW_021231348.1:3729-4932 GCF_002162155.2 Triticum dicoccoides | reverse complement strand
ACCGCAACGACGTCCGCCTCGACTCGCGTTATGCTAGGACAGGGTGGCACTGGTGTCACGTGCTCGTCTCGGCGTCCGTCGTCGCTATCGCGACGACGTCCGCCTCGACTCGCATTACGCTAAGACAGGGAGGCAGTGGTGTCACGTGCTCGTCTCGGCGTCCGTCGTCGCTACCGCGACGACGTCCGTCTCGACTCGCGTTACGCTAAGACAGGGTGGCGCTGGTGTCACGTGCTCGTCTCGGCCTCCGTCATCGCTACCGCGACGACGTCTGCCTCGACTCGCGTTACGCTAAGACAGGGTGGCAGTGGTGTCATGTGCTCGTCTCGGCGTCCGTCGTCGCTACCGCGACGACGTCCGCCTCGACTCACGTTACGCTAAGACAGGGTGGCAGTGGTGTCACGTGCTCGTCTCGGCGTTCGTCGTTGCTACGGCGACGACGTCTGCCTCGACTCGCGTTACGCTAAGACAGGGAGGCACTGGTGTCACGTGCTCGTGTCAACGTCCGTCGTCGCTACCGCGACGACGTCCGCCTCGACTCGCTTACGCTAAGACAGGGTTGCAGTACTGTCGTGTGCTCGTCTCGGCGTCTGTCGTCGCTACCGCGGCGACGTCCGCCTCGACTCGCGTTACGCTAAGACAGGATGGCAATGGTGTCACGTGCTCATCTCGGTGTCCGTCGTCGCTACCGCGACGACGTCCGCCTCGACTCGCGTTACGCTAAGACAGGGTGACACTGGTGTCCCGTGCTCGTCTCGTCGTCCGTCATCGCTACCGCGATGACGTCCGCCTCGACTCGTGTTACGCTAAGACAGGTTGGCAATGGTGTCAGGTGCTCGTCTCAGCGTCCGTCGTCGCTACCGCGACGACGTCCGCCTCGACTCGCATTACGCTAAAAAAGGGAGGCAGTGCTGTCACGTGCTCGTCTCAGCGTCCGTCGTCGCTACCGCAACGACGTCCGCCTCGACTCGCGTTATGCTAGGACAGGGTGGCACTGGTGTCACGTGCTCGTCTCGGCGTCCGTCGTCGCTACCGCGATGACGTCCGCCTCGACTCGCGTTACACTAAGGTAGGGTGGCACTGGTATCACGTGCTCGTCTCAGCGTCCGTCGTCGCTACCGCGACGACGTCCGCCTCGACTCGCGTTATGCTAAGACAGGGTGGCACTTGTGTCCCGTGCTCGTCTCATCGTCCGTCCTCGCT
>NW_021231348.1:2865-3546 GCF_002162155.2 Triticum dicoccoides | reverse complement strand
GTTACGCTAAAAAAGGGAGGCAGTGCTGTCACGTGCTCGTCTCAGCGTCCGTCGTCGCTACCGCAACGACGTCCGCCTCGACTCGCGTTATGCTAGGACAGGGTGGCACTGGTGTCACGTGCTCGTCTCGGCGTCCGTCGTCGCTATCGCGACGACGTCCGCCTCGAGTCGCATTACGCTAAGTCAGGGAGGCAGTGGTGTCACGTGCTCGTCTCGGCGTCCGTCGTCGCTACCGCGACGACGTCCGTCTCGACTCGCGTTACGCTAAGACAGGGTGGCACTGGTATCACGTGCTCGTCTCGGCCTCCGTCATCGCTACCGCGACGACGTCCGCCTCGACTCGCGTTACGCTAAGACAGGGTGGCAGTGGTGTCATGTGCTCGTCTCGGCGTCCGTCGTCGCTACCGCCACGACGTCCGCCTCGACTCACGTTACGCTAAGACAGGGTGGCAGTGGTGTCACGTGCTCGTCTCGGTGTTCGTCGTTGCTACCGCGACGACGTCTGCCTCGACTCGCGTTACGCTAAGACAGGGAGGCACTGGTGTCACGTGCTCGTGTCAGCGTCCGTCGTCGCTACCGCGACGACATCCGCCTCGACTCGCTTACGCTAAGACAGGGTTGCAGTACTGTCGTGTGCTCGTCTCGGCGTCTGTCGTCGCTACCGCGGCGACGTCCGCCTCG
>NW_021231348.1:1804-2738 GCF_002162155.2 Triticum dicoccoides | reverse complement strand
CTCACGTTACGCTAAGACAGGGTGACACTGGTGTCCCGTGCTCGTCTCGTTGTCCGTCATCGCTACCGCGATGACGTCCGCCTCGACTCGTGTTACGCTAAGACAGGTTGGCAATGGTGTCAGTTGCTCGTCTCAGCGTCCGTCGTCGCTACCGCGACGACGTCCGCCTCGACTCGCATTACGCTAAAAAAGGGAGGCAGTGCTTTCACGTGCTCGTCTCAGCGTCCGTCGTCGCTACCGCAACGACGTCCGCCTCGACTCGCGTTATGCTAGGACAGGGTGGCATTGGTGTCACGTGCTCGTCTCGGCGTCCGTCGTCGCTACCGCGATGACGTCCGCCTCGACTCGCGTTACACTAAGGCAGGGTGGCACTGGTATCACGTGCTCGTCTCAGCGTCCGTCGTCGCTACCGCGACGACGTCCGCCTCGACTCGCGTTATGCTAAGACAGGGTGGCACTGGTGTCCCGTGCTCGTCTCGGCGTCCGTCGTCGCTACCGCAACGACGTCCGCCTAGACTCGCGTTACGCTAAGACAGGGAGGCAGTGGTGTCACGTACTCGTCTCGGCGTCCGTCGTCGCTACCGCCACGACGTCCGCATCGACTCGGGTTACGCTAAGAAAGGGTGGCACTGGTGTCACGTGCTCGTCTCGGCATCCGTCGTCGCTACCGCGACGACGTCCGCCTCGACTCGCATTACGCTAAGACTGGGAGGCAGTGGTGTCACGTGCTCGTCTCGGCGGCCGTCGTCGCTACCGCGACGACGTCCGCCTCGACTCGCGTTACGCTATGATAGGGAGGCAGTGGTGTCACGTGCTCGTCTCGGCGTCCGTCGTTGCTACCGCGACGACGTCCGCATCGACTCGCGTTACGCTAAGACAGGGTGGCAGTGGTGTCACGTGCTCATCTCGGTGTCCGTCGTCGCTACCGCGACGA
>NW_021231348.1:0-653 GCF_002162155.2 Triticum dicoccoides | reverse complement strand
TGGTGTCCCGTGCTCGTCTCATCGTCCGTCATCGCTACCGCGACGACGTCCGCCTCGACTCGCGTTACGCTAAGACAGGTTGGCAATGGTGTCACGTGCTCGTCTCAGCGTGCGTCGTCGCTACCGCGACGACGTCCGCCTCGACTCGCGTTACGCTAAAAAAGGGAGGCAGTGCTGTCACGTGCTCGTCTCAGCGTCCGTCGTCGCTACCGCAACGACGTCCGCCTTGACTCGCGTTATGCTAGGACAGGGTGGCACTGGTGTCACGTGCTCGTCTCGGCGTCCGTCGTCGCTACCGCGATGACGTCCGGCTCGACTCGCGTTACACTAAGGCAGGGTGGCACTGGTATCACGTGCTCGTCTCAGCGTCCATCGTCGCTACCGCGACGACGTCCGCCTCGACTCGCGTTATGCTAAGACAGGGTGGCACTGGTGTCCCGTGCTCGTCTCGGCGTCCGTCGTCGCTACCGCAACGACGTCTGCCTCGACTCGCGTTACGCTAAGACAGGGAGGCAGTGGTGTCACGTACTCGTCTCGGCGTCCGTGATTGCTACTGTGACGACGTCCGCATCGACTCGCATTACGCTAAGAAAGGGTGGCACTGGTGTCACATGCTCGTCTCGGCATCCGTCGTCGCGGTACGCCTCGACTCG
>NW_021231347.1:0-442 GCF_002162155.2 Triticum dicoccoides | reverse complement strand
ATCTGAAATCATGGCACTCGGGCCCTAGTGACAAGCATTAAGCATAGCAAAGTCATAGCAACATCAATCTCAGAACATAGTGGATACTAGGGATCAAACCCTAACAAAACTAACTCGATGACATGATAAATCTCATCCAACCCATCACCGTCCAGCAAGCCTACGATGGAATTACTCACGCACGGCGGTGATCATCATAAAATTGGTGATGGAGGATGGTTGATGATGACGACGGCGATGAATCCCCCTCTCCGGAGCCCCGAACGGACTCCAGACCAGCCCTCCCAAGAGGTTTTAGGGCTTGGCGGCGGCTCCGTATCGTAAAACACGATGATTTCTTCTCTCTGATTTTTTCTCTCTCCGAAAGCAAATATATAGAGTTGGAGTTGGCGTCGGAGGGTCAATAGGGGGCCCACGAGGTAGGGGGCGCGCCCTAGGGGAG
>NW_021231346.1:0-1744 GCF_002162155.2 Triticum dicoccoides | reverse complement strand
GAACGAAGAAGGACACATGCCGGCCAGCCTAAGTGTTCCGGAGCAGTAGCAAGCTACCAAGGCTCAGTGGAAGCACTAGGACACATTTCCCGGTAAGTGAGGCTACCAAGGATAAACAACTAGATAGTCAGATTCCACACATACCAAGCATTTCAATAACATAAACATAATATGCTCGATTGTGCAAATACAACATGGCATCACAACTTGACTCTACAACTGAAGTATTTTATTCAATAGGCTCCGAGGAGCGAGATATTACAACATGGGTCTCTCGACCTAGCATTCAGAGCGTACAAGTCAAAGCACAGTCGGAAGCTTAACATGTCTGAGTACAGACATCTATAAATGAAAAAGGCTGAGAAGCCTGACTATCTACCAGATCCTGCCGAGGGCACTAGATGGTAGCTGAGGTAACAAGCTAACGTCGAAGTCCACACAGAACTACTAGTGAGACCGAAGTCTCTCTGCAAAACATAAAATAGGCAAACGTGAGTACAAATGTACCTAGCAAGACTTACATCAGAACTAACTACATATGCATCAGTGTCGACAAAGGGGATGGTGGGGTTTAACTCCAGCAAGCCAGCTTTAACTCTGTGGCTATCTTGAACTACGACTGCAAGTAACTCTTTGAGGTGCCGCACACGAGTCCACATACTCACCATATCAATACACCACTATGGATCCGCTCCCGTCTCCCTACGAGAACGCCATCCATAGCACTCACGCTTTCTTGCGCATTTTAGAGTATCCACTTTCACTTGTCTATGAACTATATAGGCAACCCAGAGGTCCTTTATCGCGGACGGGGCTTTTCGAATAGATGATGTTAACCCTACAAGGGTGTACTTCTTCACACACGCTCTCACCACTTACCGCCTTTTACACTACATGTACTCGTCAACCTTCAAGCGGAATCCCAGCGAGGGTGTCGGCCACGGCCTACCTAAGCACTCAAGTCTCTAGTCCAGGTTTATCACCTATTCAGGTTCCATCCGCAGGGTGTCCAGCCGAGGTTTCACCATACGCTGCCGAACGATGTGTACAGGGTTCTGCGACACCAAACGGGCGCCCGGCATACCCGACCACGTGCCTACCACATCACAGCCCACCCCTTGGGTGAGCGCTGCCCACGGCCTCCAGCATACTACAAACACCAGAAACTACTTGCAACTCCTGGACAGAGGACAAGGGTGGCTAAGAAGTCAAGAGGGTCAATTAAGGATCCCAATGAGTGGTAGTAACTATTCATGGATCACAAACACAGAACTCAGTTCCTGAGGATGTCTTCAATGAGACAACCCACCATGTACTCCTACATGGCTTCTCACCGCTACCTTTACCAAATCGTGTTCACACACCTAGCTCACACACAGTTGTCAGCGTTCTGGGAACGGGGGTCCCCAGACTTGCCTGCCTGCAGCCTGCGGTGTGGCTCAAAGAAGGCCCAGCATAGCCCATCTTCATCAACGCAAGCTCAAGACCCTCGCGAGGGGCCGAGCCTCGCGGGGCGGACGACAAGGAGCTTCCTCAGGCACGGCCTCGTCAAGCTGGCTCACGAGGAGGTGGAGAGTTCAAGGCGGGGTACCTCGCGAGGTTCCCATGACGCAAGCCATGACGACCAAGGGCGCCAGTCAGGCGCCAGACCGTGCAGTGTTCTCCCTTCCTCTTTGGTGCAAAGGGAGCAAGCGCAGGCGAGAGCATCAAGCAAAGGCATCCATTTCGGTGCAACAAGACCAAG
>NW_021231345.1:0-10638 GCF_002162155.2 Triticum dicoccoides | reverse complement strand
TGTTGAAGGTTTTTCAATTCAAGGCCGTCTTGAAGGCCGAATTGCTCACGCATTGCGTCAGACACTTATCAACATGTGTCTGGTGTCAAGCGTAATATTTTGGTCTCTGACCTGTCCAGACCGTATTGACTATAACTTTTGCATATGAACTCGGATTGAGATGATTTATATATGAAAATCGACTGTCTCGACGAGACGAAGACAATTCCTTTAGAGCACTTCTTCATCTGAGGTCATATTGAGGACGTAATCGGCCGAAAAGCACTCAGAATATTAAATTTTGTCACTCGGAGTATAGCTTCGGCCACTGAGATGAGGTCGAATGTCGATAGCCTAAACATCAAAGTTATTCCACTCGGCGATATGAAATTTTCTCATGTTGAAAACCCTTTCACTTTGTATCTTGCCAAAATCAGGTGTCAACAAAAGGGATGTCATTTTTTGAACTTATTTGAACTCCAGAGTTTTTCTGTGTTCAAAATGCATCATTCAAAGCCACATCATCAATTTTCAACCCTTTCTGACTTCATTTGTTATTTTTCATGCATTTACTGATTTTTGTGAGCTAAATGACCCTGATATTGAAAAGCATTTCAAATGAACTCTAAAAAGGCTGAAAGTTGGCATGGTATCATCAATTCATCCACATAGCATGTGGTAAGAAAGTAGAGAGGGTTACGGCAAAAACTAGATGCAATTCGTGTACAAAATGGACAATCTCTTTAGAAGTATGAAGGTTTTATACGGAAACTCGTCTGTTACAAAGGGGTGTCATTTTTTTGAACTTATTTGAACTCCAGAGTTTTTCTGTGTCCAAAATGCACCATTCAAAGCCACATCATCAATTTTCAACCCTTTCTGACTTCATTAGTTATTTTTCATGCATTTACTGATTATTTTGAGCTATAAGACCCCGAAATTGAAAAGCATTTCAAATGAACTCTGAAAAGGCTGAAAGTTGGCATGGTATCATCATTTCACCCACATAGCATGTGCAAGAAAGTAGAGAGGGTTACGGCAAAAACTGGATGCACTTCGTGTACAAAATGGACAATCTCTTTTGAAGTATGAGGGTTTCATACGGAAACTCCTCTGTTACAAAGAAATTTCATTTTTTGAACTTATTTGAACTCCAGACTTTTTCCGTGTTCAAAATGCACCATTCAGAGCCACATCATCAATTTTCAACCCTTTGTGACTTCATTTGTTATTTTTCATGCATTTACTGATTATTTTGAGCTATAAGACCCTGAAATTGAAAAGCATTTCAAGTGAACTCTGAAAAGGTTGAAAGTTGGCATGGTATCATCATTTCACCCACATAGCATGTGCAACAAAGTAGAGAGGGTTACGGCAGAAACCGGATGCACTTCGTGTACAAAACGGACAATCTCTTTCGAAGTATGAGGGTTTCATACGGAAACTCGTCTGTTACAAAGGGATTTCATTTTTTAACTTGTTTGAACTCCATAGTTTTTCTGTGTTCAAAATGCACCATTCAAAGCCACATCATCAATTTAGTACATATAGCTCTCGTGAATAGATAAGTGACCAAATTAATAGAAGTTCATCATCATATTAAAAACAAAGTACATACATAGTTCTCATTGAACAACATATAGCTCTCCAGAGCATCTAGTTAAACCATACATTGAAACTATGTAAAACCTTTCAATGCAACAACAAACGCGATCATAATCACAACCAAGGTAAAAAATGATCCAACGACATAATGATACCAAGCCTCGGTATGAATGGCATATTTTCTAATCTTTCTAATCTTCAACCGCATTGCATCCATCTTGATCTTGTGATCATCGACGACATCCACAACATGCAACTCCAATATCATCTTCTCCTCCTCAATTTTTTTATTTTTTCCTTCAAGTAATTGTTTTCCTCTTCAACTAAATTTAACCTCGCGACAATAGGGTCGGTTGGAATTTCCAGTTCAACTACCTCCTACATAAATAAAATCTATGTCACATTGGTCGGCATAATTGTCAAAAACAATAAATGAAGCAAATAGTTATAAAAAGATAATATATACCACATCTGAATCATAGACAGGACAAGGGCCGACGGGGCAGATACGAAAACCATCACACTATATAATAACAAGCAATAATAAAAGTTAGAAAATTAGACAAGTATCTATCTAAAGTAGGAATTATTTTCTTTCAGGATGAAGATAATAACAAGAGGCTCACCATGGTGGTGCCGGCGACGAGATCGGCGCGGACGATCGATGGCGGTGAAGACGGGGACGGGACGTGATGGACCGCTAAACCTATGCAAATCTCAGGAAAAATGGAGCTTGGAGGTCGAGCTTCGAGAGGAGAAAGCTTAACTAGCATGGCTCGGGCATTTCATCAAACACCTCGTGTGCATAGGAAGTGAGCTAGAGCACCCAAATGCCCTCTCCTCGCCGGCCAGAAAAAACAGAGCACTATGGAGTTCTCTGCTGCGGCAAAGGGGTATATATAGGCAACTCATTTGTCCCGGTTCGTGGCTGGAACCGGGACTAAAGCCTAGCCTTCTGTCCCGGTTCGAGCCAAGAACCGGGACCAATGTTTGTGGGCCAGGAGCGAGGCCCATTGGTCCCGGTTCGTGCCTAGAACCGGGAAAAATGTGTCCATACGAACAGGGACCAATGCCCACGAGGCCCCGGCCGCCCTCCTGGGCTAAAGAACCGGGACGAATGCCCCCATGGGTCCCAGTTCGTGACTAATGGGCTTGCCCTGCCTGAACCAAAGCCCTGTTTTCTACTAGTGTTTGGTCCTGAATAACCAATAATCAAGCATTTTGAGTGTATGATTCAAAGACAAATCCGTCATAGACAACTAATATACTCTAGAACTTTCTGTTTATTTACACCTATGGAATCATGCCCTCTCTAGATTTGCACCAATATATTTTTTGGATTGTATGCTTTAGAGCTCCCAACAAAAATTATTCAACTATAAAATTACATATACCTACAATACATGAAGGCATGCCACTTTGTTGTTTCTCATTTCCTCTGGTATAGAGGATCTGATATCACCAATCTTTTGAAGGTGGTGTCAAAAAAGGAAACAATTAGCATAACTTGCTTGCAAAATACGATTGCAATTAGATGCAAGTAGACTTATCTATTAGAAATTAGAATTATATAATGGAAGAATAGTATCTAATTGTTTTATAACATTATCATTTGTTTCGTTCACTAAGCATGGTAGAAAACAAACCAGTTAAATTTTTATCTATCTAGCAAATTAGTTATGAAGAAGTAAAAAAATGCAAGACATGTACATACACAAAAATTCGAGTGACAATGAATCAATATGATAAAAACAAACAAAAAATGTAAATTAAAATAAATAACAAGTTTTGCGAGTAAAATGGGGCTCAATGCCGGTGCTAGCAGAAGGCTGGTTTGTTTTAAAAAGTATAGTAAATGGCCTACCTACTCCACACAAGCAAGCATAGTCAACTGTTGAAACAAAAATGCATCGATATTCATCAGAGTTCACATGTCTCACGGACAAAACTCCTATCTAACACGGTCGCAAACTAAATATCAGATATCCGAGGAAGTCGTTGATAGAAATAATTCGGTGTCATTCTCTGTCCAGGTCTTAGACTATGCCTAACTCACACAATCGTCTCATAGTCTCTCATAGTACATATGAGGGAAGTGGCGGATAGAGAAAATGTAGTGTCATTCTATTTCCAACCTTCATGTCTTACACACGTGTCGACTACTACCCAGGGTTGCACAAGGTGAGCCATACGATGCACTGGACGGCCGCAATTGCAATTCTAGTCCCATTGGCAATATGCAATACGTAAGGTAAGGTGGAATCGCACACACACACACACACGCGCACACACACACAGACACACACAAGAAAAGATCACAAAATGTTAGGCCCAGTTAGATATCTCCCATCCACATAGCAGTGACTTACCAGAAAGAACCTATCAATCGGGACGAAGCAAGCACAAGCAGTCTTGATGATGGCATTCACCAAAAGTGCAAGTGGTTGCGGTGGACTGAACTCATCGACATTGTGTGTCTTCCGCGATAGCCTATGAAAGTGCGTTATATCGACTAGAGGGGGGTGAATAGGCGATTTTTATGAAATTATTCACTGAGAAATTTGCCGGTGAGGAAATTCCTTAGCGAAGAACTACTAGCAGCAGAATAAGTACTCAAAAGTAAACACAACAGAATACAAGCATAGTCATCATGATGAAATGAAGACAGGCACAGAGTATAGGAAGCGTAATCACAGGGTAACACAGGATGAAGATAAACAGACTGAAAATATAGAACTGAGGAAATTGAGAAAGTCTTCAGTCAAGGTCTTCAAACACAGATATGAACAAACATACAACACATTTATGAGGAAATGAAAGAGTTGAGGAAATAGAACCAGTAAGCTCGGTGAAGATAATGATTTGGTAGACCAGTTCCAACTGCTGTCTCAGTTGTACGTCTGGTTGGAGCGGCTGAGTACTTATACTCGAGGACACACAGTCCCGGACACCCAGTCAAGGACACTTAGTCCAAGACACCCAGTCCTCACCGTATTCTCCTTGAACTAAGGTCACATAGACCTCGTCCAATCACTCGTGGTAAGTCTTCAGGCGACTTCCAAACCTTCACAAACTAGGTCACTCGGCGATTCACAATTCCTCTTGGATGCTCTAGACCATGACGCCTAACCGTCTGGAAGAAGCACAGTCTTCGAAGGTAACAAGCATCAGACCCACTCAGGATCAATCTCTTCAGTGATGCTCAATCACTTGGGGTTTGTAGGTGTTTGGGTTTTGGATTTTTGGTTTTTCCTCACTTGATGATTTTCGCTCAAAGTCCTCGGAGGATGGGTTACTCTCAAATGACAAGTGTCAGTTTCTCTCGGAGCAGCCCCAACCAGCTAGTGGTTGTAGGGGCGGCTATTTATAGCCTAGGAAGCAGCCCGACATGATAAGACATGAATGCCCTTCAATGATATGACCGTTAGGTGGATAGATATTTTGGAACAGCTGGCGCATGGCACAGCAACGGTCGGAATTTTGAGTACCAAAATCCTCAGGGCTATCATGTTCCTCGCTGTGTAGGCAATCCGCACTGGCGAATTCCTAACTGCTCAGTCAGGACAAATTCCTCAGAGACCAGAAGAACTTCGTCTCTGTCACTGAAGAAATTGACTGAACTGTATGAGATTTTCAATGGCTTCACTCGAAGGGATTGGTAGGTGTAGGATTTTGAGTTGAGCATCACATGGAAATTTTTCCTTAGTATTTCCTCGACCCCCTTTAACAGTACGGTGTTTCCTATGACTCAAGAAAGAGAAAAACAAAACTATGAAAACGAAAGTCTTCAAGCTTCATATTCCTCGCATGAATATCAAGTCTTCACGGACAGACCAATTTCTTCACTTTCAAAGTCTTCATGAAAGTCTTCAGAAATACCAAAATCTTCACTCAAAGATATTCATTTTAGGGGTTGACTTTTCCTGTAAATGCCAAACTCCTCATAGACTTATAGACTTGTGTACACTCACACACGCATTAGTCCCTTAACCTATAAGTCTTCAATACACCAAAATCACTAAGGGGCACTAGATGCACTTACAATCTCCCCCTTTGTGGTGATTGATGACAATATAGGTTAAGTTTTCAACGGGGATAAACATATGAAGTGTAAATACTGATATTGAGGAATTGATTGCAAGATGTAGAAGAACTCCCCGTGAAGATGTGCATAGCGAGGAATTTTCTTTTGAAGCAATGCACACTTCAAGAGTTGAATCATGGAGATCTCCCCCTATATCTTGTAATTCATACATGCATTTAACATATAATATGAAGAATTTGAAATGCATGATGAAATATGGTGCCTGATGAAATTCAGCATGCGTGCAATAATATCAATGAGGAATAAGCATGCAGAATAGTGCATCAAGAGTGTCAGAGCACAGTGCATCAAAAGTATCAAAGCACAATCGGTTTTAAGATTACAACTCGATCCAATAAAGTTTCAGAAGAACGAGAGTTATAACTTAGCAAAAAAACTTGTATATGGGCGATAAAATAGACCCGCTTGAAGACTAACTCAAATTTCTCCCCCTTTGTCATCAAATGACCAAAAGGATCGAAACTGAGGACTAACGCCCCTGAAGATAGTCAAGTTGATGAAGGAGCGCTAGCGTTGTTGGGGTCATTGGTTGATGTAGGGCCTGCCGTAGTGTCGTCTAAATCTTCATGTTCATCAGTGTTGCGCGATGAAGAAATGAGCTGGCCACCAGAGAAGGAACCTTGACCTTCTTGAATTTCTTCGGTGGAGGTGCAGACCAGTGAAAATCTTCATTAAGACCCATGTTCTTCAGATCTTCTTCACCATACAGATGTGACAGGATTGCCCAGGTGTGATCGAAGACTTGATGGTGGTAGTAGTGGTTTTTCTTCACTGCATTGTGTGTGGCAGTCATGTTGTGAAGAAGTGAACCAAACTGACGCTTAAACCATTTTTTATTTCGATCCACCTTCTGGTGAAGACTAAGCAGAAGTTCATGGTCTGTCATCACATGCGGAGCAGTGGCTTGAGGAGTGGACTTGGGAGCATTGGCAGAGTCATGTGTGGCAGAGTCATCATTGGTGGAATAAGATGCAGCTTTGCGAAACTGACCATCCAATGGACGAATGCTTTCATCAATTACAGCTGGTGCCTTGCCCTTTCCATCAACTGAGGAATATGTTTGCTTGAGGACTGAAATTGGGGGCAAGTAGCTGAGATGATTCTGGAAATCAGCTTTGTAGTTGAGTGAAGACCTTGTCCTGAGGAATCTCATGATCCAAGGTGCATAAGGCTTCAGCTCAAACGGAGACAGTGCAACATTGGCCATAGTCCTCATGAAGAAATCATGATAGTTGACAGAAATGCCATGAACGATGTTGAATACCAGATTCTTCATGATGCCAACAATTTCCTCATCAGATGAGTCATGGCCTTTGATAGGACTGATTGTCCTCGTAAGAATACAATAGACAGTTTTGGGCACGTACAGCAATTCCTTCACGAGGAATTTGGTTCGTGGTGCCTGACCTGGTTTCAAAGGCTTGATCAGCACCTGCATGTAATGATGTGTGAGCACAGGTTCACTGTAGATGCAGCGAGCTTCTTCAAGGCGAGGACTGAGTGCTAGAGCACGAAGCAATTCAGAGGCTGGTGCAGTGTAGTGAGTGTTTTCAGACATCGAGTCCAGCACCCATGAATTCACATCTTCAGCATTTCCGATGATGTGCAGCATTGTATAGAATTGAAGAATCAGTTCTTCATTCCAATCGCAGATGTCAGAGCAAAAATTGAGCAGTCCAGCATCGTGAAGAACACTGAGGACTGGTGCGAAGCACGGCAGAGATTCCATATCCACGTGAGGAATAAGCTCATGGTAGAAAATCTTCTCCTTGTTGAACAGCACTGAGGAATAGAAATTGGCTTGACTAGCAGTCCAGAAACGCCTCTTCCTAATGCGAGCAGAGTCATATGGGTTGTAATCTTGGAAGAATACGTGCTCGCCGAAGAAATCATCAGCCTTGAACTTTTGCTTGCGTGAGAATGGATCCTTTGGCTTTGGCAGAGGAGTGTCAGTGAGTTGCATCACGACCTCAGGAATCTCAATCGCAGGTTCTTCAGGTTGAGGAATTTCTGGTTCTTCCTCAGTGGCAGTCTGCGTAGTTGGTTGTTCAGCAGCAGCAGTTTCTTCAGCGCTAGTGGCTGGAATTTCCTCATGGACAGATGCAGTGGGATGAGTTTCTTCAGAGCCCCTGTGAACAGTTTGTGTGGGGGACTGAGGAATTTGCTGTAGAGGGGTGAACATTGGAGAGTTTGGATGCTGACTTTCCCAGAATTCATCACTGATTACGGGTGTGGAGCAGCCAATGTCCACATCTTCATCTTCCATTTCTTCAATGCCAGCCTCTTCAGCTGTGAACTGAGGCATGGGCGAGGAGATGATAGGTGTTGAAGGGATCACATCCACTTCAATTTCTTCATCCAACGGTTCAGACAAAGCAGCACAAGGAGTTTCTTCATCAGATCCGCTGGGGATCACATATTCTTCATCAAAAGGAACAAGGTCCTTTGATGACCTGGTCGAGATGGGAACAGCATCAATCGGATGTGCAAATGAACTTGTCATAGGCTTCATTTTCTTCGAAGCTGAAGAATCTGAAGCAGCTGATGCTTTCCTTTTCTTCACTGCAGCACGCTCTGCAGCCTTGGTCTTCTTCATATCTAATGCAGATGGAAGGATTGGAGTTGAAGTTGGTGTAGGAGCAGCTGAGGAATCTGGTTGATTTTCTTCAGGCACAACTGATGCAGTTGCCCTGATTTCTTCAGTTTCTTCAGGCACACCACTAGTGGTTTCCCTAGCAATTTCTTCGGTGGCTGGAATGCAGTCATCAGCCCTGGAACTCACATTTTGTTCAGCAGCCTGATTGTCATCAGCGGTGCTGGCATGTTCTTCAGTCGGCTGAGCAGATGCTTCAGCCTGAGGAATTTCCTGTTGCGTTGGGGCAGCAACATTTGAAGTGAACTGTTCAGTTATCTTTACAAATCTAACTTTGGCTCCTTGCCAATCAGCATAGTAGGCTTTGAAGTCATCACGGAGGGTTTTGATTTCAGATTGGATTTTTACAAGTTCATTAGTTGTCATAGTGACAACGTTGTTCTTCAGATATTTCTCCTTTCTGTACTGGGCCTTCTTGATCTACCTGGCCTGGTCATACTTCCACTTCTCCTCTTGGATGAAGTGAGTCAGCATGTGATTTTCACCAGGTGTCAGCTTGAAGTCAGGCATAGGAGTATTTGGGTCCTTGTGCCAGAGATCAATGTAGTCGAGGATCAGTTTGGGATCCAAAAGCAGTGGCACAGGTGTGCCTTTGGCTCTAGCGGCCCTAACTTGTCTGTCTCTGATGATTTCTGCAAGTTCATCATCATCAGCTTCATCTTCTTTAGACGACACTTGGAAAGCGACTTGCTTCTTTTGAGGACTTGGGCGTGGACCTTGTCCAGCAGTGGCCTTGGTCTTCAGCAGAGTGGGGCCAGATGAAGAATTTGGTGCAGCTGAGGAGCTTGCTGAGACACCAGAGGCAATGGAGATGCCTTTAGTCCTTTGGCACAAGGCCAGATGCGCAGGTGCTAAGGACTTTGTCGGAACAGCTGAACACTTTGGAGGAGGTGCTGAGGATTTTGAAGGAGCAGCTTGAGGGATTGGTCGTGAGGACCTTGAAGAGTCTGGCCATGAGGGCGCAGCTGAGGAACTTGGCTGTGAGGGGACTGTTGGTGAAGCACTTGGCTTACGAGTAGGCTTCTTAGGCATGGATTTCCTCGGCTTGACAGAGGCCTCAGCAGAGGCAGCAGCAGCCACAGCTGAGTCTTCATTGAATTTCCTCACTGCTTCTCTGGCTTGCTTGGCCAGCTTGGCTTGGCGCTTGGCCCATTCATTAGGATAGTCCTCACCGCGCTTGAGGCTGGTGGGATCAGCAATTTGGCCAGGTGCCAGTGGAGCTCTTTGGCATGGAGGATTGAGTGCAAATTTCTTCATATACTTAGGAGTGACATATCTGTACTCCCTCCATTCTCTTGCCCATCTCCTCTCTATCTTCTGAATGCGCACTTTGCGCTCATTCTTGATTTCCTCAATAGGTGTGTAGTACCCAGCATATATGTCATCAGGGATTTCAAACGTTGTATTTACCTCAGGCCTCTTTCATCCCTTCTGTGGCTTCTTACCGTCAGCCATTTTCTTTAGATGAGGAACTTGAACAAATGAATTCTCTGAAGAAGTATGCAACTTTTCTTCGAGGAACGCTGCAAATGAGTTAAGTTGATGAGGACCTAGTGATTCAGCAGCGGACATGTGTACCTGTGAACAGAGTATAGTTGCGAGGAATTTGGAGAGGTCATATGCGTTCTCAGAAGGTTTTTCAAAAAGAACAAGTTCGAGAAATTTGACCAGATGAGTCTTGAAGATTTTCACTAAGCGTTCTTTGTCTTAGGTTCCAGAGTTGTATAGATCGAAGATCCACACAATTTAGGAATCTTGAAGAAAAATGATGCTTAGAGAAACGAATCAAGAACAGATGACATGTGAGGTGTTTAGTGTGTGAAGATTTGAAGAATAAAACACCTTTGAAGATTTTGTAGAGAAACTTCGAATCAAAGAAGGCGGTAAAAGTAACTTTAATTACCCTGAATGAAGAACACGACGAACAATGAGGTGAAACAGTGGAGTACGTCGGTGTAGATCTTCCACGCCCTAACTTGGCGGAGGAAGACGTCTATGGCAGCGGCGGAGGTTAAGATTTCCGCGGTCGGCGCGAGTACGACGACGACGAGGTCGAGGCAGTGAAGTTCTTCCTCACTGGCGATGATGGAGTAGCGGCGGCACTAGGGTTTGGGAAGCTCGAGTGGGAGAGAGAGATCGAGCGGAGTAAAGGAAGTGAGGAAGGGATGAGGGGGTATTTATAGTAGCAGTGAAAAACTGTTCGCCCGAAGATTTGGGACGAACGTGCCCCTGACCCTTCTCCTTCGCACGACATGTGTCACCCACGTACTGTGTAGTGGAGATCGTGTAAGATCGT